>NC_143550.1:172924500-173231500 GCF_054136105.1 Typopeltis vanoorti
ATGATTCAGACCACAGCTTAGTGATTGCAAATATAAGGCTAAAACTGAAACAGAAGTACAAAGGAAAGTTCCAAAAAAGCTAGAGACATCTCAAAACTAAATGAAGACAGGCTAAGAACAGCATATCAGAACATATTGGAAACTAAGCTTAAGACCCCAAGCAGAAAAAAAATATAAATACAAGAGCAGAACGACTGACTACAGTGCTAAAAAAAAGCAGTAGAGGAAGTAATTCCTGAATGAGAAAAGATCAACAAGAAATGGATAACTCAGGAAACCCTAAAATTGGTACAAGAGAAAAGAGAACTGAAACTTAAAAGAGATAATTCAGAGACAGCAGATGAGTTATACCGTCAAAAATGCAATGAAGTATGGAAAGCAGCAAGATCTGATAAAGCCAAATGGTTGGATGACCAGTGCAAAGACATTGAACAGTACTATGGAGAGCACAAAACTAGAGAGGTCTACAAACTTATAAAAAATGTCAACAGGAAGTGGCAAACAAGATCAGTAGCTGTCAAAGATGAAGATGGTAAAGTATTGATGGACAAGACAGAAATCATACACAGATGGACAAGATATTGCAGCGAACTATATAAAAATTAACTAAATAATACTGCAACAGAAGTAATCAAAGAACTAAAAGTAATCTCTCCACCAGCAGAGATCTTTGAAACTAACATCTTGGAAGAGAAAGTGAATAAGGCTAAAAAACATCTCAAGAACAACAAGAGTCCTGGAGATGACAACATAATAGGTGAGATGCTAAAATATGGGGGAGAATCAGTTGTAAAAGAAACGCATAAGCTATGTAATGAAATATGGAGATCAGGGTATGCCCCCGAAGAGTGGAAAATATCAGTCTTGGTTGTTCTTCATAAGAAAGGCAGTGCTTTAGAATGCACCAATTACAGAAAACTATTGCATTAATGAGTCATCTTGGCAAAGTGCTGATGAAAATACTAACAGAATGCCTAAAGGGTCATATGGAGGCACATTTTTGAGCAAGCTTTCTCCACACTAAGACTAATAGCAGAGAAAGCTCGAAGAAAGAACAAAAAAAAAAAAAAAAGATATACTGCTGTTTCGTGGATTTCCAAAAAGCATTTGATAATATTGACCACAATATAACATGGACTGTCTTGGAATCCTATGGTGTGGACAATAAATTGATCCATCTGCTGAAAGATATAAACAGCCAAGTATAAGCAAAAATCAGGATAGCAGGCAAGACTGGAGATTGGTTTGCCACTAGTCAAGGCACAAGACAAGGGGACCCAATATCACCAATCATCTTCATCACACATCTGGGAAGAATACTACATAAGATTAAAGAAGAAGGTGGAGGAATTTCAATAAATGGCATTTGAATAAACTACCTCTGCTTTGCAGATGGCATTGTCCTGATTGAAGAAGATGCAGCTCTAGGGGCACCTTTAGGACTCTAGGACCAACACCAGTTGCCTCATTTGCTTGTTGTTAGTGCCTGCATACCAGGGCCACATTTATACTTTTGGAGGCCCAAGGTGCAACATTATTATGAGGCCCTCACAAATAAGCATTTTTTTAGTTTATTGAAAATAAAAGTCAACATTTCCATAATAACTCATTTTAATAACACAATACAACATTAGTATACATATATTTTCATTTTAAAAAATGTATAAAAATAAATCAGTTCAAAGTTAAATAAAAAAAATTAATATCTAAAATTTTTTTTTTTCTGGCTTTGGTTTTCACAAATACAGTGATACCTCAGCTAACGAAGATAATTTGTTCCGGAATCACATTCATTAGCCGAAACATGATTTCCCGTAAGTTTCTATAGAAAATTTTAATTCGTTCTCGATGCTGCCTACTATTTGAAGATAAGTTTTATAAAATAGTAAAAAGCACAATATAAAAGGGCAAAAACTCACCAAAGGCTTAGATGAACAGTTACCCAATTAAATGAAGGAGAATGAATGTAGAATGAAAAACTGATGATCTTTACACTATTATATACACTTTATTAAACTGAAAAATGTACACAATGTTTTTGCTATTCTTCCAAATTTTCAAAGTTTATTCAAGGTAAGTCTCCTCTTCTTCAGTAGCTTGCCTCTGTCTCTTTGCTAAACAAGAAGTCAAAAATATGTCCAAAGTTGATTGAACTTCTCTTTTTTTCAGAATGTTTTTAAAGTGATTCAGACACTTCTCGCTGTCTTGAATGTAAAACCCAGTCGGGTTGGTGGATCTCTCCTATGTGATGTGGACAGCTCATTTCTTTGTCACACATATACAGATGGAAAAGATAAGCTCCTGGAATGGCCCGACCGTTCATGTTTGCTGCTTTATGTTAGCACGCGCCTCCACTAAAACATTCATTAGCCGAGTCCGAAAAACAGCGAAAAAAAACTTTGTTAGCCAAAAAATTCGTTAGCAGGGTCACTCGTTAGCCGAGGTATCACTGTATATCTATAATGTCATCATAATTGATAAAGTCCATTACATCTGATTCAATGCATAATAACAACAGGTCACTTGTTTTATTTTGGTGCAAGTTGCTTCTTAAATAATTCTTTATTCGTTTCAACACTGAAAATGAATCTTCAGCACTTGCATTTGAAATAGGCATCGTCAAAAATATTTTTAAAATTGTTTCTACATTCAGAAAAGTAGACCTTAACCCATCGTTTATAAATTTGTACATATTTTTAATTGAAAAATTTTCTTCCTTTATCATTATTAAAAATTGCTTAACTTCATCAGTAAATTTTTCTGAATCAATATCAGTCCCATAAGTTTGTAAAATTTTATCAATACTAGTGTTGTACTTGTCTTGATTTATATCTTCCTTCAAAGAAATGTCAAACATATCTAATATGTCGAAATAGCTTTTTGTTCTTTCGTTAATTTCCAAAATTAGCTTATTGCAAATGACATTAAAAGTGTTCACAGTGAGATTTTCTTTCCCATGTAATATAATCTCATTGTTAGATTGTGAAACTTCGTCACTTTTTTTTTTTTTTTTTTTTAACTCTTTCCTTTTCATCTTTAAATTTTGTCTCATCTGTTAATAAATTCGCTTCTTAATGTAAATCCTACTATAAAGCAGCAAAACTATTTCTTATATCTAAAATAAAACCAACTGAAGAGTGTAACAAATTATTATCTAAAAACAAATCCATATCAGGTCTTGTAGAGATTTACTAGTAGCATTTATTCGTTGTAAAATTTTGTCCCACATAACTGTTAAAATTGCTGTTTCTGGTTTGTCAAAATGTTCAGCCAATGATGAGCTCCCTAATTTAGAAATAGGTTTTTCATGAGGAGAAATGGATAGTTCAAGTAATGCTTCTTTAATTTGTTTATATCCACATTTCAAAGCCAGTATAGTGTCAGCTCCTTACAGACCACCTCGTTTCACTTAGTCTATTAACTGTTAAAGATTTTTTTTCTAAATGTTTAAGGAGTGTACCCATCTTCTTGTTGAAGATGAAAAGTAATTATATACATTTTGAATAAAACAAAAATATTGCAGTTTCCAGACAAGATTCTACGGCATAGTTGCCAATTAAATTTAAGGAATGACTAGAGCACGGTATACAATGTGCAGAGGAACTATGTTTTTTCAGCCTAGCTTGTAAACCTGTATAGATATCTTTCATATTGGCAGCATTATCATAGCTTTGCCCTCTGCACATTTTTATATCCAAAGATAATTCTTCTAATTTTTTTTAATACTACCTCTTCTAAACATAAGGAATTATGTTGTGTAATTCTGATGAACCTGATAAATGTTTCTATAATGTCAGAATTTGCGGCAATATACCTAAATATCATAGCTACTTGGTCATTATGGGCAATGTCTGGCATTGAATAGAGTATTATTGCAAAATAAGCAGCTTTCTTAATTTCTGATATTAATATTTCTCTTGTTTTTTTTAGCTATTAACGCTATGAATTCATCACAGGTATGGTAAGAAAGATAAGAAAGATAACGCCAACTGTGGTAAGAACCACAGCTGGCATACATTTTCATGATTTAAGTGAATTTGATTCGTGTTTACATACATTTAAGTGAATTTGAAATGTTTTAAAAAATCATCGAATTCACTTAAATAATGTAAACACGATAAATAATTGCTGCAAGAATCGGAAAAAATATCATTTGTATTTCCTCTAAATGCTAGCCCTAGTTTACTCAGTAACTTAATAGTAGCTATTATTCTTTTTAAAACCTCTCTCCAATAATTTTCTTCAGATTGTATTTGTTTGATCAATTCAGAATCAATTCAACTATTTACAGAACTTGATTTTCTTTTGCGATATGTGCACATCGCTCGTATATGCTCAGTAGAATGCTCGTGATCACATGAGGTTCGTGCTATATTTCCCCAGTCATTAAAACCCTTCGTTAAGCTATTATTTGACTTAGAAAACAATTTACAAACAAAGCAGTAAATTGCTTTGTTGGTTTCTGAAAAAATTAGCCACTCTCGTTTCTCCTTTGTTCCATTCGCCTTTTTACAGTAAAAATGTGATATATTTACATTTCTGACATATATTCTATTGCGTTCTGTGTATTCTTTTTTTAAATTTTAGATTTTACCAACAGTCTGGGGTATATTTATTAAAATATGCTCGATAAACTGTTTATTAATAGTAAGTGGCCACTGCTATATCGGTAGGATAAGAGATAGCTTGCTTGCTGATAAGTACAGACTCCGATTGAAAATTTTCTTCAGAATCCTCTTGATTTGTTTCATTTACTCCTTTCTCTCTTTTCTACATCATTTTGATGTTCTTCATTTTCACTTTCATCTCCTCCTGATAATGATACCAATGTTTCGTTTTCATTCCGAAAATTGTGAAGTACAACTTCAATTCTACGAAATTCTTCATTTTCAGAACACAAGAAAGACAAAATTGCCCCCTTTTGACTATTTAGCTGTTTTTTCATTTTCTCTAAGTTGTTTTCTTTTAGTAGCTCCAGATTCAAATTTTCTTGGCATCATTATGTGTATTAATCTATCAAAAGTGAAATAAATATTTATTAAATCCAAAATAAACATATAAATAAAATAAACAATTACGTTAAAAGCTTAAAAAATACAAAAATAGGAACAGTAGTATTTTGGTTTTGTTAACTTAAACGAGTAACAATAAAATAAGAATAATAATTAATTGATTAATATATTCTTACCGACTGTGACAACTACTTTAACCATATGGAAGTCGTGTGTGTTGAATATGTGAAGCACATATCGAGAATCAAGACTTCACTAAACAAATATATATCGAAGAAAAATTCATATATCACATTTCTTGGAGTATAGAAACCTTTGGAGTGGTGAGATCGAGAACAGTCAATGCGTTTAAGGAGTGGTAGGATAGACTTTGTGTTTCCTAGGAGGGACCTCCCTCGATGAGTTTTGATAGACTTGTGTTTCTTAGAAAGGACCTCCCACGATGAGTCTTTTTGACTCTGGAGGCCTGAATAATAATAATAATAATATAATTAGGTATATACACTTGTAAACAGTATACTGCTTTACAAGTACTAGCCAAATAACGGTAACTAAACTGTCAGTTTAATTACCGTTTTTTGGAATTTCCTTTACTGTTCTACGATATTTGCCCCCTTTTGGAGCATAATTTATTTATTGTGTCTCTTCCGAAAAATATAAACGAATTTCACATGTATACAATAAATATTAAAAAAATCTTGGTAATATTAAACTAGCAACCTTGTAAGTCATTTTATATAAATAAATTACTAACTTATATCGATGGATTATAAATAATTATGCAACTTCTATGATACTTTATATTTAATATTAAATTTTGTAAATAGTTTAAAATCTTTTAATGTAATTCTAAATATATATATATATATTATTTAAACTTTTAAATATTCCATGTAATTGAATCATAATTAATTTAAAGAAAGATGTAATTAAAATCTTTCTGTGAAAGATTTCAATTGCAGTGTCGATTATTGATTTTGAGAATGTTAATTTTGTTTGACAAGCATCATAGTTGCTACAAAAATTCTGAATACCGAAAAAATATTAAAAGGTATGGTAATAATTTAGTATAAGGATAAAAGTTTTTTTTTTTTTTAAATAATTTAAATGCAATCAAATTAAGCTTGCTAATCAAGGTAAAAATTGGAGCTTCATAAACTGTAAAGTTCAGATATTCTCCCTAAAAATAAAAATTTTGAATTTACGGTAATAAAAATTATAGCAAAAATCATCATATTTATGGAATTACAACATTTATTTATTACAAGATTTATTCAACTCCAGCTTTGATTTTTTTTAAGTTGCAGTAATAAGCATAATAATTCCAGCTTTAGTTAAAATGTAGAGGCAATGAATAGTAACGATAACTTGCTATGCTCACTAACATCCAATTTTTTTACTGGACATTTTACCTAAGGGTAAAATGACTAGAATCTTGATGCACAAAAAAATGAACTGAAAAATCAAATTAATTTAAAAATAATAATAAACTTGAAATTCAAATGCTCTATTTATGTGATATAGAAACTGCTCTTACCCAACTAATTAATACAAATAGCAGCAGCACACAAAAAAAATCTGTTGTCTCTGAAACGTGTTTCAAAATGATCGCAAAAGATTTCTTTTTTAACTCAAACTTATTTACTCTGTTTACAATTTCCACTCATTAAACTTTTAGTATACTTGCAAAGAGGTTAGCTAACTCTGTATTAAGTTAATTTTACAAACTGCATAACTTCAAATATGCCAATATATTCTCTTAATGACACTTCTTCTTAATGTTAATCTAAATCTTAATTGTCCAACTAAAACACATTATAAGAGAAATTGTAGAAAGGTATATTATTATTATTATTACCCAAGACCTCATGGAGTCAAAGACTCATCTGGGAGGTCCTTTTATCACACACCACACACACACAGCTTATCATACCATGCTTTGAACACATTCAGACTCCCTGCAGACACCACACTCTCAAGCAAGGAATTCCAATCATTTACAACTCTACACAAAAAAAACCTGCCTCTCACTCCCCTACTCGCACCTTCTTTATACAGTTTCCAGGGATGACCTCTGGTTCTCCCCCGATCGCCCACTATTTTCTGTAGAACTTCTCCAGCATTGATCCTATAACAACCACTTACCAAGTTGTAGGTCTCTATCATATCTCCCCTCTTCCTCATATCCACCAGACTCTGCAAATTGCATCTTCTCAATCTTTCCTCATACTCGAAATTCCAGAGGTCAGAAACTACCATAGTCAGTCGTCTTTGGACCCTTTCCAACATCTCTTCATCCTTCTGAAAACCAGGTGACCAAATCTGGGCACAATAGTCCATGTGTGGCCTAATCAAAGCCTTATACAACGGAACAAGGATCTCCCTACTTCTACACGTCAGTGTCCTCGGCATCATTCCCAGAAGCCTTTGTGTTGTCTTCACAATTATTATTATTGTTGTTATTACCCCAAGACCTCATGGAGTCAAAGACTCATCTGGGAAGTCCTTTTATCACACACACATTTCATCATAACGTGTCTTAAACACACTAGAACTCATTGCAGAAACCACACTCTCAGGCAAGGCATTCCAATCATTCACAACCCTGCACGAAAAAAACCTGCCACCTGCCTCTCACTCCCCTACTCACATCCTCTTTATACAGTTTCCAGGGATGACCTCTGGTTCTCCTCTGATCTCCCACTATTCTCGGTAGAACTTCTCCACCATTGATCTCATAACAACCCCTTACCAACTTGTAGGTCTCTATCATATCTCCCCTCTTCCTCCTGTCCACCAGACTCTGCAAATTACTTCTTCTCGATCTTTCCTCATCTCCACATTCCAGAGGTCAGAAACTACCTTAGTCAGTCTCCTTTGGACTCTTTCCAACATCTCTTCATCCTTCTGAAAACCCAGTGACAAAATCTGGGCACAATAGTCCATGTGTGGCCTAATCAAAGCCTTATACAATGGAACAAGAATCTCGAATCTCCCTACTTCTACATGTCAGTGTCCTCCACATCATTCCCAGAAGCCTTTGTGTTGTCTTCACAATTTTGACGATGTGTCCCCTAAATTTTAGATCCTAATTCACTAACAATCCCAGATCTCTTATTTCCTCTACCTCCAACAATATATTCTCACCAAGCATAAATCCTCGCTCACGTGAGGAGCTTAGGATCTTTCTCAGACATAGACTACACAGACTTTTAGTTGGTGGATTTGAGTGGTGGAGGCAGAGAGTTGTGAAGTAGGTGCCCTTCCTCGATGAGTCTTTGGATTCCCTGGAGTTATCGTATAATAATAATAGCCAAATTAGCCAGTCTTGGGCATGGACTGCAGGGTGTTTCTCCCTGGGTTTATCTGGGATTTTTCATTTTTTCACCATATGCAAAATGGCCTTGAGAATTCAACACTTCTGCAGGCATAGGATACACCAGGAGTCATAGGGCTAACCACCTTATCCTTGTACAGTTGCGGTTAAATGAATAGAAAATCCTCACCACCACAAGGTAAAAAGAGGGGAAGAGGAAGAAGAGGAATCCAATCCAGTACTTGTCTTAAAGCAATATGCCCAGCCCATTGCCCCTTCGGATGTTTCACTCTTCCTATGATGTCAGAGACTTTGCTTTGATTGCTTATCCACGTATTGCTTTGTGATCTAGTTTTTTGATACTAAGCATACTAAATTATGTTGTTTTTAATTTTTGAATTTCCTTTGCATTTAGGGTTTATGTTTCACAGCATATATCAAAATAAGAAGAATACATTGGTTAAAAACTTTTCTCTTCAGATATAATGGTGGTTGGCTTTTGAATATTGAATGTAATTTTCCAAATATTTTCCACCCAAGTATCATGGTGTCTCTTAATTTCATCCATGATATTTTGTTCAATTGATATCTGTTGTCCTAAGTATACGGAGGACATCATGCGTGAAGCATCGGATAAGCTCAAGATAGGCATCAGGATAGGAGGTAGATTGATCAGTAATCTGATGTATCATCAGCATAACTCAGATTTTTTTTTTCTCAAGAGCTTCCCTGTTTGTATTTCCTTTGAGAAACATAATCTTTGTCTTGCTAGGATTTAGTTGAAGTCCTCTGTTATTACTGATCTTGTTAATTATGTCAAGAATTTGTCCTAGTTCTTTCATGTCATTACAAAGGAGTACTAACAGAGGACTTCAACTAAATCCTAGCAAGACAAAGATTATGGTTCTCAAAGGAAATACAAACAGGAAAGATCTTGAGAAACAAATTTACCTTAATGAAAAAAGAATTAACAGCAAGTTTGAGTACCTGTGATCCATTATTAATGTGAAGAATTGCTGTTCAGAAGACATCAGAAGAAGGTTAGGAATAGCTATAACAACAGTCAGAGACGTCTAAAATCTTTAAGGATGGAAGGAGGCTGCTCAGAACAGTAATAGAAGGTAAAGTTTCTGGAAAAAAGAGGAAGGGTAGACCATCAATGAGATGGATGGATGGTATGTGTGGATCAACTAATCTTCAGAGAGTTGAAGTCTCCAGAAAAGCAAACAACAGGACTATATGGCGAGGCCTGGTGTGGCACATCGCTGAACATTGGAGTGACCATATGGCATCTGTATGCCCAGTGAACATATAGATAGTCCTAAATATATGTAATGATCTACTTGTTTAATTTCATCATTATTGATATTTATTATTTCTGGTTGGACATATCTATTGAACATAACTTGGGTCTTCTTTAGATTTATCTTTAGGCCAGCTGTTTTGCTAGCAATTTGGAGTTCATGGATACGAGTGTAATTCATACACAGTTGAAGTAAAGATGACTATGTCATCTGCAAAGCGTAAATGGCTTAAATATCTTCCATTTATCTTCACACCTTTCTCTTCCAAATCAAGAAGCTTGAATTTTTCTTGTAGGCAAGCTGTGAATAATAATAATGATTATTATTATTATGTGACACCACCAAGGAGTCCAAAGACTCATCGAGGGAAGTCACCCATTCCACAACTCTCTGTCTCCGCCAACTGCAGTGAACCGCAACTACCATCAGCTATACCAACGGCATCTGCTGGTCACCAGCACCACTAGTACTTTCACAGACAATCGCAAACATTAATTCCCATGGCTGGGTTCAAACCCACAGCCTTTTGGCTGGAGAGTGGATACGCTAACTACTTAATTAGCATAGCCAACCAGGCCTAGATATCAATTTGGAGATATTATCGCCTTGTCTTATACCTCTGTATTTCAACAATAGAGATGTTTCTATTGAAATGAATAATTGAAATGAATTGCTGCTGTTGCATTGGTGTATGCTGATTTGATAGTCCTGATGTGTGGCTCCTCCACTTGATAGTTTTGTAATCCTTTAAGTATTGCACAAGTCTTTACTGAATTGAAGGTTTTCTCATAATCAATAAAACTAAGACATAATGGTAACTGATATTCATTACACTGATCAATAATTTGTTGTACAACTTGAATATGGTCCATTGTACTAATGCCACTTTGAAAGCCTGCCTGTTCTTTTAGTTGTGCAAAGTCTATAGTTGCACAAAGCCTATGAGTCAAGACTTTTGTAAACACATCGTAAACCACCAATAGTAAAGCGATGGGTTAGTAGTTCATCAAGTCTTCTACTTTACAGGGTTTTTTTATGAATCAGAATTGGGCTAGCCTTCTTCCTTGATGCATCATTTTTCTTCAAACAATAAATGGTTTTGCCAAGATTTTGTAGATCATTTTACCACCTGCTTTTAGAAGTTCAGCTATAACACCTCACCTGCAGCTTTTACATTTTACAAGCTTTGGATGCTCCACATAACTTTTTCTGGTAGAATCTGTGGCACTTCGGTTATTTCATAGTTGTTTTCTTGTTCATTTAACTTTTATCCTGATATAATACTGAGTAAAATCCTTTTTTGCTATAGCATATCTATCTCTGGTTATAGTCCCATTTTGTAGTTTGACTGCAACCATCTAATTGTTGTTGTTCATCAACTGTTTGACTTTTTTGAGATGAAGGTTGTTTTCAGTTGTTTGTTGTAAGAATTTACAATTGAATTTTCTTATTTCTTTGATATGATTTCTGATTTTTGGACAATTTAGTGTATTCAGTTTTATTCTATAGGTTATATACAGGGTGTTCGGGATAAATTTTACATATTTATAATTAATTATATTTTTCCGTAAGTTACATGTATTAACACACACTTCTCTTCATTTAAAAGTTTGGACCCTTCTTCATTCATATACAAGATGTCAGAAAGGATGGATAGCTGGAACCCACCTGAATCACGGAAGAGAATAACTTGTATCATGATGATTCGTGCCCGCCATCAAAATAAGGATATTACGACTGCTGCCCAATGCTCCCTGAATACAGTAAAAACAATCAGGCATGAACTAGAGACTTGCAATGGTGACTACGAGGATGTAGCAAGAAGAAAGATCCCTAGCAGACGATCTGATTGCGTTCGTACAGCAGAATTCCTCGCAAATCTGCAGGAACAGGTGTTGAAGAACCCTGGCATTGGAATTCGGGCTTTGTTCGTGGAGTTGCTAACTGTAGTCAAGCCCTGGATAACAAGGGTAGGCAATGGTAGGCCGTATGTATGGCAGCAGGATTCGGCCCCTTGCCACACCTCTGGGAAAAGTCAAAAATGGTTGTCTGAAAATTTCTACGACTTCACCAGTCCAAATGTTTGGCCTCCAAACTCCCCAGACCTTAACCCCATGGATTATTTTGTATGGGGCGCAGTTGAAAAAGACACCAATCGCACTTCCAGTAATACAAAAGCCCAGTTAATGGATAAAATTAAAACAGTTTTTGCGGCCCTTCCCAGGGAGACTGTAGCATCAGCTTGTTCGAGGTTCCGAAGCAGAATTGAAGCTGTGATCGATGCTAATGGTGGTTATTTTGAGTAAATCTTGTTGATAGTATTGTAATTAACTCTGCCTGTAATGTTTTTTTGTCAATTCATTAAATTTAATAGATACAAAGAAGATTTTCTTTTTCCTTACGAAACTGTCAAATTTATCCCGAACACCCTGTATATACGCCTGTGATCCTATAATGGAATAAAGAACATTTTCGACTATACTTTCGAACAAGACACAAGCGAGTGTAAAGTAAAAAGATTTTTCTTTAGCAACAATGCATCATGCAACAATGTAGTGGCAACAGCACATTCAGCAGCAACCTCCGTGCACTTGGCTTCAACAGCTTCTCTGTTGATTTTGTGTTTGAAAAATACGTTATTTGTGTATTTATCGTTATATATTTCATGATATTTTGTGCAACATGGCCCTACATCCCCAATTAAAAAAACCTAGTGAAGAATCACAGAAAAAGAGGCAAGCAATTGATCTTGAAACAAAGTTGCCAGTTCAACAATAGTGTTAAATTTCTCTTTTTTTTTTTTCTTATCTTAAATGCTTACTTTTGTGTGTGTGTATGTGTGTGTGTGTTTGTTTGTTTGTTTGTTTGTTTGTTTGTTTGTTTGTTTGTTGTGTTTATAATTTCTTATTAGTTAAACTTACGATTATTATCTTTAATGAATATCACTATTACTTGATATAATTTCTCGCGCTTGCTTTCACCCTTTTCGCTCTGTGACCACTACTTAAATTGCTCATGTGTGCAAAACTTGGTAGACAAAGAAATTGCCCACGACTAGAGCCAAATTTCCTTGATACAAATCTGGAATTAACTCCGTGTCAGAATATGGAAAAATTTGTTTGTTAAAGCTGTGTCATCCAAATTCTTAGACAGGAGAATCTTCCTTGTCAGGGAGTTAACACTTAGAATGACACACTATTCGATAATCAAGCAATTAAATTTCGCAATTACGAAAAAACTTCGTATATCTTTATTCTTACTATCCCTACAATTTAACTCGCACTGGTTCTGTTTTTATGAGTGGTGCATTGAGTTCACAGATGAGGCAATTTGTTAGATAAGAAAAAGAAAGGTTTATTCATTACTCTAATACGATGTACAAATATTAAGATCACTTAACAAAACCAAATCTCTCCTACAAAATTTAAAATGATTAACCAGACATGACCTTAATACTCCTAGTCATAAACAATGAGACAATATCTATTACCAGTTAAATTTCTGACTTGATCCTATTCAACTAACATTCTTGTACAAGCATTTATCTTATTCTAGATTCAAGAACTATCAGGCTATAACAAACTTTAGCAATTCAATACCACACTGTACATGAATTCTTACTCAGGGCTAAAACAATCTACCAGTTGATTAGATACTAAAGTCCTGGTTCAGTTTTGTAAGTCCAATCACTGGGCATATCCACACAAATTTGCACACTAACTGTTTCTTGCATGCAAAGGAATTGAAAAGTTTCTACATTACCGAGCATCAGGATCTCTCTTGCCTTTACTCTCGATCTCCCAAAAAAATTCACACGGCTTGTTACCCTCTCTTACAGTCAGTTGTCTTCAGGTAGGACAAACTAGTGATTACGATCATGAATCACCCTTTCCGATGTGGGCGAAGCTGCTCTGTGGGTTCGGTCCACGTGGTTCTGCATGTTGATTGGTTTGCACTGGCTTTTCCGCTGTACCGATGATTATGCCTGCATTGGATCGCTATCTGGCTGCATGGCTGCCACTGGACATCGTTCTTTTCAACCGCTCTCATGCACCTTCCCCAGGAACAGGAATCTCGAACAAAAAAAAAAAAAAGAGCCTTGAGTTGGCTTCGCCAAGCTCTATATATCCTTGCTGAGCTGTTCTCCCTCTTACGTCTCTCTTTTCCAGTCGGCACCTAAAATTCTTGCACTCGGTACCGTTCTCTCTTCGTTGCGTTCTCCATGCACGAAACTTAGACCTTGCGTACATGACTGCCTGGGGTAATTTCTTTAAGCCAATTATCCCATTGTATACTTAGATCTAACTTTCTCATGATAACATAACTTTCACTAAATTCCAACCCTTAACGGTTTTACAAGGACACTTAACAATATAATACATAGGAGAATTTACAATTAAATGATTATTTCGTTACTTCTGTCAACAATTTCACTTATACCTATATACAAGCATTTTCTCCAGGAATTTTTTTTGTACCTGTTAAATCTGAATGAAATATTTTACAATATAATAAACCTTTCATTCAAGATTTAACAATAGTGAAGAAGCTACGACAAGGTACTATCAGAAAAACTAATAATCATACATAGAAGACATGAACCAAAAGTACATACCTCTTAGCACTGTGACCATAACCACTAAATCACTAAGTCTCTTCAAGATGTTGAAAGAGAAAGCAGGACCCGATTATGACTGCAAATTCGATTCTTCTTCCGGTTCTTTCATGAGATTCAAGCGGCGTTTTGCACTGCATAATGTGAAAATATGTGGTGAAACCGCAAGTTCCAATGAGAAGTCTGCCAAGGAGTTTGTGGAGAAATTGGATAAAATTATTATGGAGGAAAATTCCACAGCAAATATTTAATATGGATGAGGCCTCCTTGTTTCGGAAAAAAAATGCCCGAGTTGACAATTCATCCACAAAAGCTAAAATCTATGCCTGGTTTCAAAGCTCTTAAAGACTCTGAAACCATTTATGATATGGCACAGCGAGAATCCACAAGCCTTCAAAAACATTAGGAAGCATACTCTTCCAGTTCATTATTGGAGAAATAAGAAGTTGTGGATGACTCAAAAATTGTTTGCGGATGCCTTAATCAACCTGTCATGCGGAAATGGAAAGCTATTGTGTGAAAGAAAATGTAGAATTTAATTCTAGATCATGTTCAAGGTCATGCTTCTTCCTCCAAACAATAAATCAGGAAGTTCTAGTAGCATTTAAGGTTTATTCTCTATGGAGAACTTTTTCACAAGCCATTTCTCCTAATGAAGGAAATTACCAAACTCTCATGCAATTCTGAAAAGCATTCAATGTTTATCATGCTATTAAAAATATTGCTGTAGTTTGGGATGACGTGATCTCTCAATGTATGAGTGGCATATGGAAAAAGACATTAAAAAGGTTTGTGCACAATTTTGAAAGTTGTGAAAAAAAATGAAGACCTTTGTAAATTGAGTGAAGAAATAGTGGGCAAACAACCTGAATCTCAAAGTGAATGACAACGACATAGATCAATCCATAGGAAGTGCCCCTAAAGAGTTGACCAACGAAGAATTGGTTGAACTGGAGGAATAATGTGTTGCAGAAGAGGAAGAATGAGAAAAGGAAGAGGAAAAAGAGAAACAAGGAGAGGTAGTGTATGTTTTATTTTTGATGGTATATATCAGAACACAAAATTATAAGTAAATAATTATTTATTGACTTATTGCTGATATTTTGCTGGTGTTATAACCAGCATCTTCAGAGCACAAAAACAGTTTGTCACCATACGCGAGACTACAACAACATGGTGTAATCAATGGACTAGTTTAACAAAATTGTAGCGGCAACACAAAGACTAAAGTCCTAATTAGGTGCCCTCTATCTGAAAAAAAAAAAAAAATTGCAGTTACTACACAAAGACTAAAGTCCTGAAAAACAGAGAGAAAAAGCTGGTACTAGTTATGTCTTAAGATGACTGTCTCCCTGATCTTAGGTAAAAATATACAGCCATATTTGTTGAGATTTGGAGTATGTTTCAAGGCTTCTGTTGCTTCTAAGAACAATCTCTCCGACTTGTAAGAGTTTATGTGCAGTACTTTTGTTTTCTTCCAGTTGATCCTGTGTGCAGGGGTATCCAAAGCACGATCTGCTAGGCCCGACTTGCCATAGTGATAATGCCGGATGTATCTTTTATGTTCGCCGATGCGGATGGTCACAGTTCTTCCTGTTTTGACCATAGTAAGCTTCATCACACGAGCAGGGTACTTCATAGACTCCTGGATGTGATAGGACCTATGTGAAGGACCAGGTTGTGGCTCTTTTGGTGGAACCTTTGTTTTTTTAATGAAAATGTCTGATGTGCTTTGTTTATTCTTCTTCTTTTCATCATAAATTTGTTTATAGCAAGCAAATGCATCATGTACTTTCCTTTGTACTAATAAGTAGCATTCAACATTGGAGTCCTTGTCTTCAACCATTTTGAGAACATTGCTAACTGCAGAGAACATTTCTGCAAGATCATTCACTGTGAATTGTTTAACTTCCTCTCCTTAAATGTATAGAAAGGCTTATGTGTTCGTCGTACATGTTTTATTTTTGATGGTATATATCAGAACACAAAATTTTAAGTAAATAATTATTTATTGACTTAGATATTTATTGATGTAGATATCCCGGCCACATTGAACTATTAAGTTCAATGTGGTGGGGATATCTACGAAACATACCCCATGCTTTGATCTATTTTGGCTACTTGGCACTTGGGTACAATCTCTTATCTTACTTCACTGCTTCCTTGATAGGTGTTAGTCTGACTGCTTTAGCATTAAATTTTGTAAGATGGAAAAAAGTATTCCAATCAGTCTAGTCCATTTTCCACATCAGTGTCCCTGTGTAGGAGATCATAGTTCCTGTGAAGACATTGTGCAAATAACAGGAAAATGATCACTTCCATATATGTTCTTTTCAACATGCCACCTGAGCAGCGGAAAGGCAGGAAAGCAGATTGTAAGATCTATTGCAGAATACAAGGGGGTACATTGAAGGAGCCTTCTCGTAGATTGTGTTATATATAAAGGCAATCACTCAGAATTCACAATCGGTCGTACCCTGGGCAACGTTGAAATTCAATGGCTAATCCTTCAGCTACCGGAACAATCATACGAACTATAAATCAGCCTTCTTCGAGGCTAGCTTTTAAGATGACTTCAATAAACATTGAAGGACTCTCATCTGGAAAGGAAGTTTTATTAGCAGACGTGTGATACATGCAAATGTGATGTTTTAGTTATCCAGGAGACACATCGAGGAGTAAATAGCAATAGACCAAAAATTCACAGTATGAAATTAGTAGCTGAGAGACCACACAAGCAATACGGTAACGTTATATTTGCTAAACCAGTCTTGGATATCAAATCTATACATATGACATCCCATAATAATATAGAGATATTAACCATCGAGATCAAGTCCTGCACATTCACATCAGTTTATAAGCCACCTAATGAAGATTTCGTCTTCAAAGAACCTGCCAATTTTAATGCCCAGAAGGTTAAAATAATCAAATAATTAAAATAAACTCTGACAGGAATCGTGCTGAGCTGGAAAATTGGGCTGAGAGAGAAGGACTGAAGCTGATTCACGACCCCCAAGTTAAGACCATCATTCAATAGTGGAAGGTGTAGAAGAGGCTATAATCCAGACAACATCTTTATCAGTTAACAAGTAGCTGTGCAAGCGATGAAGATAGTAGAAGAGCCAATACCAAGAACTCAGCACAGACCTGTTACTTGTGAAGTCAGAGCCATTATCAATCCAAAGATAGAACCCTTTAAGCGGTGGCTTAATCTTAAAAAAGCAAGGTGGGATGGATTTGCGAAGGAACTTGATCAGACAGTAAACACTCTTGAAGCGGATCCAAGTAACTATGAAGAGTTCGTGAATACCATCAAAATAGTATCTCGGTGGCACATACCACGAGGATGCAGAACTCAATACATCGCTGGGCTTAATGTAGATCTGATGGAACAACTAAAAGAATATAAAATCAGATATGATGAGGATCTTTTCGCTGTAGCCACAATTGAAGCAGGCGAAAAACTGATGGACAAACTCATGGATGGTAGAAAGAAGAGATGGATGAAGCTGCTGCAGGATTTGGATATGAAACAGAACAGCAGACGAGCATGGAAACTGGTGAAGAATTTAAGCAATGATCCAACTAAAACTCCAACTTACGTAACAGAGGTCACGCCAAACTAGATTGCTCACCAGCTATTATTGAATGGCAGGACAGACAAGAAGATACCAGAAACCAATCTTATGCACATTAAAGAAGCTGAGACTAACTTATTAGCCTCTTTGTTCTCCGAAGAAGAACTAAGAAAAGCTATATGTCACCTGAAAGAGAATAGATCTGCTGGTCTGGACAACATTCGGACAGAATTGATAAAGCGTTTCGGTCCGGTAACCATCCATTGGCTGGTGAAATTAATATGAATAAGTGCATAGAATCTCTACAGTTGCCCAAATTATGGAGGAAAGCTCAAGTAGTAGCTTTACTTAGACCAGGAAAGGAACCTACAGAGCCGAAGAATATTTGCCCTGTTTCTCTCCTCTGCCACTTGTATAAAGTTTTTGAATGAATGATTCTGGAAAGAATAGCAGCAAACATTGATGAGAAACTTATACCCGAGCAAGCCAGTTTCCATCCCAGAAAGTCCTGCTGTGGCCAAATTCTGAATCTCACGCAGCATATTGAAGATGGTTATGAGAAGAAGCTTGTGACTGGAGCAGCTTTTATTGGTCTCTCGGTGGCACATGACACTGTTAATCACAAGAGACTGTTGGTCAAGCTGTACCAAATAACGAAAGATTTTCACTTCTGATTCACTTCTGATTTCTCCATCTACTCTTCTTTCCAGAGTCTACGATTGCAAGGAAAGAAGAGTAGATGGAGAAATCAGAAGAATGGTTTACTTCAAGGCAGCATATTGGCCCTGATGCTCTACAATATTTATACTAACAATCAGCCCACCCACCCACGAGTGAGGAGGTTTATCTATGCTGACGACACAGCGATATGCAGTCAAGCAAGGAGCTTTGAAAAAGTTGAGAGGAGGCTGACAGAAGCCCTAGAAATACTCTCCACTTATTATGAGACCAATTGTCTGAAGCCTAACCCAAACAAGACTCACAATAGGGAAGCAAAATGCCACTTAAACATTGCCTGGAGAGGAAAACGCCTCGAACACTGCAGTAATCCCAAATATCTTGGAGTTAAGCTGGATCATACCTTGTCATATAAGATGCATTGCCAGGAACTAAAAGGAAAAATCTATGCCAGAAATAACATAAGAAAAATGACCGGCATGACGTGGGGAGCTCAACCCGAGGTACTTCGTTCGACAGCTTTGGCATTCTGTTTTGCTGCAGGGGGGAATATGCTGCCCCAGTGTGGGAAGCATCCACCTATGATACCTTAACAGATCATAACCTGATGCCTAAGACCAATCCCAATCAACAAACTGTATCCCTTAGCAAGCATAGCGCCACCAGGTATAAGATGTCAAGTGGCTGGTGAGATGGAGAGAAAAAAGCAGATGACCGACGAAAGATATCCGATGTATGGCCTTATCATCACGGCTTCTCGACTCAAATCAAGGTGTTGTTTTATGCAAAGAACTAAATCATTGATCCATAAACCTGAGGAGCGACGTCTTGTTCTATGGAGGGAATCGGTTCAACTTCAAGAAGTCCCCATAATTAAAGAAGAATTAATCAAGGGATATCACCTACCCTACAGCACTTGGAGGACTCTGAACCGTCTTAGAGTGTGAGTGTCCAAATATAGAAGTAATCTGATGAAATGGGGTTATGCAGATGATGATAGCTGTGACTGTGAAGACGTCCAAACTGACGAACATCTTTCATGTTGCCCAAATTTAATCGATGTGTGCTCCACAGATGACAGTCAATGACAAGGCGATACAAGCCGCTGTTTTTTGGAGGGAGAAGATATGATTGGTATTCCAGACTCGGAAAGTAAACAGGTAGGCACATGGAAGAAGGTATTGATTCAATTTTTAATAAGAGATGGCCATGTTGTCAAGCATTCACCGAATGATAAGACCTCATCCGTTTGTTGACACTACCCCACAGAGTGCTTTGTCTATTACATGAGAAGTATTGGCCGAGACAGTTGCAATATATGACTATCAAGTTCCATCTCATAACCCATGGTACGTATATCGAACATACTGTAATAAGAAATCCCACAGATAGGCAAATCACTACTGCATCCAGAGCAGTATTAAGCTGGACATGAGTATGGCTGCCCACTAAACCATGAGCATTATTCAGTTATTTGCTGGTGATACAAAATTGGAAGGTAATAGTTGATAAAGATGATGTAGATATCTTGCAGGATGATTTAAATAACTTGGCATTATTATGGTCAAAGGATAATGATTGTCAGTTTAATGTTGCTAAATGTAAGTTTATGCACTTTTGAAAAGGTTACAGAATTTTTATCACATTGATAGTGCTAGATTGCAGGAAATTAATGAAGGTAGGGTCTTGAAGGTAATGGTAAAGATTACATACTCTGTATTATATTGATAGTTGCTATTGTATATTTCAGAAAATTGATGAGACTAGGGATTTAGGGTGATGATGAACAGTGATAAGTTCAGAGGACATATTGCAAAAGTTGGTAAAATAATTCAGAGGATTACTTGGATGCTGATAAACAAGCTACCAAGTAAAGATAGGGAGGTTATTATCCCCTCTGTTTAAGGCTATGATTTGGCTGCATCTTGATTACTGTGCACAGATTTGGTCACTTGGATTTTCTTGGGATCAGGAAGTTGTGGAGAGGATTCAGAGAGGAGTTACTCAACTTGTGACAGGTCTGTGGAATGCTCCCTATGAAGATAGGTTGAAAGCATGTGGGTTGAAAAATTCAGTTGATAGGTGGAAAAAGAAGGGACATGATATTTTATAAGTTATATTTTATCTATTTATATTATTTTTTATATATTATTAATGCAATAAAATGTTTATGGACATGTGAATGTTTCAACTGATCAAGGTTTAAGTTAATATTTCATCCTGAAATATGTTTTTTTTTTTTTAAAGGTTAAAGTATGTCAGAAAAATTATAAACCTCTTCACTTAGAACAACAAAGGGAATCAATGAATACATTTTGGAATCATTGCTATGAAAATCTGATGATTGCTAAGCATAGACGTAATAGAGAATGCGGAGAAAGCAAACTCCGATTTCAGGTAAAACTTGACTGAAATATTTTAGCTCTCTTAATGCAACTCTTAGAGGTAATATTATACTTTCATATGAAATAAAAAATGATTCAGCTTCCAGTGAAACTGTACTAGATTCTCAATAAACAGGCTCTAAAAACAAAAACCTATAAAAATAAAATAGTAAAACAATGATAAAAATATTGTATACCATATTATTACTTTTCATATATGAGTAAGTGTTATGGGAACAAGATTTTCCCCTCCCTTCCTACTATTCCCTAGCAGTAATTTGTAACTAACAGTGAGGCTGTAAGATGATCTCATTTCTAAAATGTTTTTTCATTGTCTGATATTTTAAGTTTGTATTTCTTGTGATCCCCCCCCCTTCCTCTTGTAGAGTTTTATTTTTAAATTTAATTTTATTATTATTTTTAAATAACAGCCCTTAAAAACTCATCTTTTAAAGTTTATTGATTATTATATAATCATGTCTTCTGAGGCACTCGTGTAGTTGTTAATCCATCTTAATCAGGTTCCTATGCCATCAATTTTTGTTTTATGCTCCAATTTTGTTAATCTATTTAAGTGACCATATCATCTTGCACATTCCTGAATACTAATAAGGTGCATATTGTTTCATTTTTAATATTTGATGTTTAATTTTATTTGATGAGAGGCACTCATGAGGCAACAGTAGCGGTGGGGTGTAAGAAGAGCTCTGGATTCAGATAAGTTATTCTTGAAATAATTAATTGTATATGAGTGATTGTTTGAGTAAGAGCTGCTATAAAAGTTGTGTTCTACTAGCATTATTAATGTGTGGAATATTTTGCTTAAACTTAATTACAAATTCGTTGTTTTTAGCACTTAGAGTAGTAACTAGCAGAGGAAAGATGGCGGCGATTTTGCCAGTGCATGACTTTAATTTAGACCTCAGTCGTTTCGTAAAGTGCGAGGTGTGCTACATGTATTCTTTTGATTACATAGATGGTAATTTAGAGCTGATGGAAGAAGGGTATTTGTGAAGTGTGAGCTCATCAAATCCTCGTTTAGCTCACACTTCACAAATACCTAATATGAATTTGATGACAGAAAGTGTTAGTGGCGAGAATGTCGTGGGAAGAATGAGTGCTTGTTCAAAAGAGAAGCATGGTGTGAAAGAAAGGCGAAAAATTGTTAAAAAAAAAGAAAATGAGTGATTTGAAAACCATAATGGATGGTAAGTCAATAGTTCGAAAATTAGAAAGATTGAATAATAAAGAGAATGTGACGCGAGATTCAAAAGTTGAATTGGGTTGGATGAGGCAAGAGATGAAATGGATGCTGAGTGAAATTAAGAAAATTCGGGTGAAAATGATTAAAACAAATCAAGTAGGTATGAAAGGCAAGTGAGTGGCGTTGTATGGCGACTCCATTATTAAAGGTGTGCTGGATGAGAGGATGCACAAGGTATATTTTCCAGGCAGTAAAATGAGTAGAGTGATTGAGACATTGGATATAAGGAGGGAGCAAGCAAAGGAGTTGATGGTTATAATAGATATAAATGTTGACAGAAGACAAAGAGCATGTCAGAATGGATATCAGGAAGCTACTTAGACAGATAAAAGAGAATAGTGTGACAGGAAGGGTAGTAAGTGTGTTGCCTAGGTATGACTGTGGTGAGATGAGGCAGAGAGCAAGGATTATGAATGATATGTTGGCTGAAATGTGTGAGGAGAGAGGTGTACAATTTGTTAATGTGTGTGGAATGAGTTTGAAGGATGAAGTGAACTGCATGGGAGCAATGGACTGCATATGAGTGGTTATGGTGTGAGTCACTTGGAGAGACTGTTGCTGGAAGGTAGAGAAGTGAGTACAGAGAATTTTTTATTTATATATTCATATGGAGTTTCTGCCCTTTTCTCCCCCATCCGTATTGGGGCAACTTGAGCCCCCTCATAGGGGGTTAAATATTTTATGGCTGTAGATCCGTGTGTTCACGGGGCTGGTTTGCCTGCTTGCAGGATGAAAAACCCCAGATAAACTGGGGGAAAAACCCTGCTGTCCACACCCAAGACTGGATAACTTTGCTATGGCTGAAGAAGATCCTTAAGCTCCTCTCATCGGTGACACGAATCTAACCCAGGACACTCCTTCCCCAGGCATACTGTTGCAAAGTGCAAAGCCACTAAGCTAACTGCGCAGACAGTACAGAGAATGAATCAGATCAAGTGGGAAGTGATGTGGAAGAGCAGGAGAGGTGGTTATGAATGAGGAAGTAAATGGCACGAGTATGGAAAATTACAGAATGGGTGTGCAAGATGAACAGGGAAATGGAGAGGCTCAGGGTTGATAGGGGTAGACATAATGAGAAAGGTGGATGCTCCAAGAGCATGTGTAGATAGGAAAGAATGGGATGACCTGTGATCAAGAGGAAACAGTTGGAATTGAAGAGGGTTCTAAAATGAATAAGCAGAAAGGGAAATGGCACCAGTTGAGCATGGAGAGATCACATCGAATGAGTGTTATTAGTGGAAGAACAGCTTTAGATCTAGGAATGAGCTGTTGTGTTTATATACACCCTCTGTCCAAAAGGAAACCAAACTTTTGATAGAAAATAAAATACAGGCCAATTATAATTATTCAAATCATTTATTTCAATCAATATACTCTCCCTCATCTTCGATATAGTGTTTGGCACTGTTAATTAATTCGTTAAATGAGTTTTTTATATTGATTTTTGGGATGCTGTTGAGAGTCGTGGTTACTGCCACTTGAATGTTTTCAATAGTGTCATATTGCTTTCCTTTCATCGGCAAATGAAGTCGGGGGGGAGTGAAAGAAGTCACATGATGCTAAATCAGGTGAGTATGGCAAGCGATCCAACACACAAACTTAGTTTTTGCTCAAAAACTGTCTCACAATGTTTGAACGATGAGATGGTGCATTATTGTGCAAAAGTGACAAGGTCCCTGCATCACGATATTCATGCCATACACGACGAATTCTTGCTATCAGTCGCTTCAAAACTTCGAGATAAAACACCACTGGCGGAACGAATTCTTTGTGGATAATGCCCTTGGAATCATAGACACAAATCAGCATTGTCTTTACTTTTGACTTCTCCAAGTGACTTTTTTTTCGGATGCCCCCTCTTCTGGTGGTCTACACTCAGCACTCTGTTTCAGGCTCATACTCAAAACACCATATTTTGTCACCAGTAACGATCATTTCATCTTCAATCAATTTCACGGACAATTTCAGGTTTCTTTGATGCACTTTTTGGATGTTAACTTCACTCAGTCCAGTTTTTGTATGGCCCGGCTTTTCATCGTCCTCAGGCATCTCACGACCACTTTGAAATCACGTAAATCACTCAGAAACTTGATTACGGGATAAGCATTCATCACAGTACACTTTTTGAAGCATTTGATGCGTTTCGGTAAAACTTTTACCAAGTTTAACAAAAAAAGTCAGTCGCAGCTCTCTGTTTGAAACTCATTTTCCGACCGTTCGTCAAAACACACTGTCACTCTTGGCACTATGACTCGGCTTCTAATGAAACAAATGTCATAAACAGTTGACACAACACTAATGAAGGTTACCGCTTTCAACAACAACATGATACAACAGGTGGTGCCACTAGTTCTATTTTCGAAAAGTTCAGTTTCTTTTTGGACAGAGGGTGTACAAATGCTAGAAATGTAAGAAACAAGGCAGATGAAATGGTTGCACTAATTGAGCCTGTTCACTCAAAAAATTGTTAGACTACGTGACACGTGCTTAGATGAGGACGACATCCTGACAGGAATAGCGATAGAAGGATATGATGTGTTTCGTGAGAATAGAAGGTGTAAAAAGGGAGGGGAGTGCTATTGATGATAGAGAAAGAGTTATGTCTATACAAAGTAGAGATGCAAGAGGAAAATAGTGCCAGTGGTTTTGAGGTAGTATGGTGTGAGATAGAGCTGAATGGAATGAAATACTTGGTTGGATGTTGTTATAGACCAGGAAATGTGGATGGTAGTGACTATGAAATATATAATCAAATTAGTCAAGCAAATAAGAAAAGAGTGATCATTATGGGCGATTTTAATTAGCAATATAAACTGGAATGATGAGATAGCAACTGGAAGTAAAGAAAATTAGTTTCTTGAGTTTTTAAGGGATAACTACTTCAGACAGTATTTAACAGAGGGCACACGAGGATTGAGGGTCTTAGATTTGGTCATCTCATCAGAGGATGTAATTATAAATGAAGAGTCAAATCACCCACCAATTGGTGAGAGTGACCATGAGGTTATTACCTGGGTGGTTGCCAGCAGTGTGAGGACCTCTGTAAGAAAAGGGGCTATGTGGAACTACAAGGGGGGGGGGATTATGAAGAGCTCAGGAAAGAGCTTGCAGGTGTAGCATGGAATGAGGAGTTTGCTGCAAAAGAGATCAATGCAGCTTGAGGGATTTTCAAAAACTATCTAGTAGATGCAATGTCTAAATGTATTCCAAGGGTGAGAAGATTAAATAAGGTAGGTCGAAATGGATCAATAAAGAGATGAAGCATGTGATACAGAGAAAAAGGGCATTGTGGAGGCAGTATAAGAGAAGTGGAAATAACACATAGACCACACAAGGAGGGTGACTTGATTGGTGAGAGGGTAAAGAAAGGTATGAACAGCAGTTAGCTGATGAAGCCAAAAAGAATCCTAAGGAGTTCTTTTGATATGTAGCCAGCAAAAGAAAGAATGATTATGGAAGGATGACATTGATTGGAGAAAATGATATAAAGACTGCTGTTGCAGTTGTGGTGGAGATTCTTAATGAACAGTTCATAAAGGTATTTCAATCTTAGAATGTGACTTCATGGAGAGATCGAGAGCAGCTGATGATGGGAAAGAGAGACTGAATGTAGTGAGCAAGAGATGTATGGGGATTTGAGCAAACTAGATGTAAATAAGGGTGTGGGACCTGATAATATATCACCACGTATTCTGAAAGAATGTGCCAGGGAGTTGACATCGGCCTTGACATATTTTTTTTAATACGAGTCTTGCACTGGGTCAAGTTCCTGAGGAGTGGAAGAAGGGCAAGATTGTGCCACTTCATAAAGGAGATGATCAGTGGCAGCCCGTACATAAGCACTGCGACACTACAACACTTCCAAGGAAAAAGAATTAAATTTTGTTTGTGTTTATAAATAATAACAATGCTTATAACATTATATAAATGCAGTACAACATGTTATAGCTTATGTTTTGACATTGATTGAATAGTTAATAATTGGAATTGTTCAATTAACGCTTTAGATTACGAAACAAATGCACTGCGATCTAACACCAATATTCGTTTGCTCTTGTCATTGCACATTACATCATTCTCAACTGTAACTGATCAAACGGCATGTGACAGGCCAAGAGGTCTAATCGAAAGGAAGCAGCACGAGTGAGGACAGAGGGGCCAACTATTCATCACTATGCTCCCATCCTGTCAGTACTTACTGCTAGTACTGTGAAAATTGCAGCCACTATTTCCCTTCCTCCCTCTCCCCCCACCACACGCTGGGGTATGCCAAAAGCAGAGCTAGAAGCTGCATTAAACATTCTAGCTCCTATTTCCCTTCCTTCCTATCCCTACGGGTCGAAGGTCCCTTCCTGCAGTCCTACTTTTA
The DNA here is from genome assembly GCF_054136105.1 of Typopeltis vanoorti. Taxonomy (NCBI): domain Eukaryota; kingdom Metazoa; phylum Arthropoda; class Arachnida; order Uropygi; family Thelyphonidae; genus Typopeltis; species Typopeltis vanoorti. The sequence goes on from NC_143550.1 coordinate 172,951,024, forward strand.
TGGCCTTAACTAGAGTGCTAGACGGACTAATCATAGACAACCCCACTCCTCTATTAGAAACTATCTCGTTCCCCAAAAAGGTAAGGCCATAAAAGTAGGACTGCAGGAAGGGACCTTCGACCCGTATGGATAGGAAGGGAAATAGGAGCTAGAATGTTTAATGCAGCTTGGAGTGGGTGGTGCTGCCCAAAATAAAGCACAAGAAGGTTACAACGTTCTGTGTGTACTAATATTGCTTCACAAGATCCAGATGGAGATCAAAGGCCAAAGAACCACAGACACGTTGCACTGCAGGCCAAGTGTATTTTTAGTAAGCTTACGCACCTTATTTCTGTGAGATATGAAACTTTTATTATTGGTGCGAGTGCCTGGTGAATTATTTTTTGTAAATCTTATTTTATTTTATTAAAATAACATAATTATTTATTTATTATAGATACAAGGCTGAACTATGATGAGTGTCACTGTTGAAACTACTAAAGAGAATTATGTTTTTTCAATTATCGTTACACGAAACAAATGCACTATGATCTAACGCCGATATTCGTTTGCTGTAGTTGCACATTGCGTCATTAGATACACTGCCGCTTGGATAGTGTATCTTATGCCTGCGCTCATTATTTCTGGAGATACGAAACGTTTATATTGGCGCATGTTCGTGGTGAACTATTTTTTTGTAAATCTTATTTTATTTTGTTAAAATAACATATAATTATTATAATAACATATAGTTAATAATTAGAATTGTTTCAAGTTGTTGGAGAAGCTTGTGAGAACAAGGGTTCAGAATTGGGTTGACAGCAATAGTATTATTATCTTTCATGGACAGCATGGATTTACTAAAGGGAGGTCATGTTACAATAAAGTGACTGCTTCCATGGACAGAGGAGAAGGATACACAGTAATATACTTAGATTTCCCAAAGACTTTTGATAGATTACTACATGATAAGTTGATAGTCAAACTAAAGTGGGTGGGATTGGATATTAGATTGGTGCATTGGATTGGAGACTGGCTATCTGATAGGTATCAACAAGTTGTATGTGGGTGCAATATCCAGGAAAAGAAGTCACTAGTGGAGTGCCTCCGGGGTCTGTTTTAGGGCCATTGCTGTTTAACTTGTATATTAATGATATTGGTGAAAATTTGGATGGAGATATTCAGTTGTTTGCAGATGATGCAAAGTTGGGACGAACCATGAAGAGTAGAGATGTTATGGCCCTACAAGAAGACTCGAAAAAATTGAATGATTGGGCACGGGAATGGGGATTTGAGTTCAATGTTGCAAAATGTAAGGTTTTGAAATTTGGAAAACAAAAATGAGATGCAGAATTTATGCTTGGTAAAGATATATTGTCGGAGGTGAAGGAAATAAGAGATCTGGTGGTGATAGTGGATAAGGATCTGAAATTTAGGGGACACATAGCCAAAATTGTGAAGACAACACAAAGACTTCTGGGAATGATGCGGAGGACACTGATGTGTAGAAGCAGGGAGATTCTTGTTCTGTTGTATAAGACTTTGATTAGGCCACACATGGACTGTTGTGCCCAGATTTGGTCACCTGGTTTTCAGAAGAATGAAGAGATGTTGGAAAGGGTCCGAAGGCGTATGACTAACGTAGTTTCTGACCTCTGGAATGTCAAGTTTGAAGAAAGATTGAGAAGATGTAATTTGCAGAGTCTGGTGGACAGGAGTAAGAGGAGAGATATGATAGAAGTCTGCATGTTAGTAAGGGGTTGTTATAGGATCAATGCTGGAGGGATTCTACAGAAAATAGTGGGAGATTGGGAGAGAACCAGAGGTCATCCCTAGAAACTGTATAAAGAGGGTGTGAGTAGGGGAGTGAAAAGCAGGTTTTTTCCATTCAGAGTTGTGAATGATTGGAATGCCTTGCCTGAGAGTGTGGTGTCTGCAGAGAATTTGAGTGTGTTTAAAGCACGGTATGATGAGCTGTGTGTGTGTGTGTGTGTGTGTGTGTGTGTGTGTGTGTGTGTGTGTGTGTGTGTGTGTGTGTGTGTGTGTGTGTGTGTGTGTGTGTGTGTGTGTGATAAAAGGATCTCCTAGATGAGTGTTTGACTCCATGGGGTCTTGGATAATAATAATAATATTGTTCTGTCCTAAATGCCATTAGTTCAACTCCCTTCCTTCCTTTTAATTTGGAATTCATTCTTATCTCTGATCTATATTATCTGTCTTAAATCACTTGAATTGTTTCTAACCTAGTTCTGATCAGCGTTTATCAAATTTAATTTGCTTTACATGCTGCTATGTTGTTTGGCTTTGGTTATCCTTTCCTTTAGTGTTACATGGTGATCAACATTTATTTTACACAAACTATGGACTCTACGACTGTGTTATAAATAATTATTATAATTTCCCGACTTTTCAACCTTCATATTAAGGTCACCATCTGGAGTATTTATATATATACAGGGTGTTCGGGATAAATTTGACAGTTTCGTAAGGAAAAAGAAAATCTTCTTTGTATCTATTAAATTTAATGAATTGACAAAAAAACATTACAGGCAGAGTTAATTACAATACTATCAACAAGATTTACTCAAAATAACCACCATTAGCATCGATCACAGCTTCAATTCTGCTTCGGAACCTCGAACAAGCTGATGCTACAGTCTCCCTGGGAAGGGCCGCAAAAACTGTTTTAATTTTATCCATTAACTGGGCTTTTGTATTACTGGAAGTGCGATTGGTGTCTTTTTCAACTGCGCCCCATACAAAATAATCCATGGGGTTAAGGTCTGGGGAGTTTGGAGGCCAAACATTTGGACTGGTGAAGTCGTAGAAATTTTCAGACAACCATTTTTGACTTTTCCCAGAGGTGTGGCAAGGGGCCGAATCCTGCTGCCATACATACGGCCTACCATTGCCTACCCTTGTTATCCAGGGCTTGACTACAGTTAGCAACTCCACGAACAAAGCCCGAATTCCAATGCCAGGGTTCTTCAACACCTGTTCCTGCAGATTTGCGAGGAATTCTGCTGTACGAACGCAATCAGATCGTCTGCTAGGGATCTTTCTTCTTGCTACATCCTCGTAGTCACCATTGCAAGTCTCTAGTTCATGCCTGATTGTTTTTACTGTATTCAGGGAGCATTGGGCAGCAGTCGTAATATCCTTATTTTGATGGCGGGCACGAATCATCATGATACAAGTTATTCTCTTCCGTGATTCAGGTGGGTTCCAGCTATCCATCCTTTCTGACATCTTGTATATGAATGAAGAAGGGTCCAAACTTTTAAATGAAGAGAAGTGTGTGTTAATACATGTAACTTACGGAAAAATATAATTAATTATAAATATGTCCAATTTATCCCGAACACCCTGTATATACAGAGACAAGCTAAATTACATTTCAAACAGTATGCTGAAGAGACTGTTATTTATTCAACAGTTATTCTACTGGACTGACCTCTAGTTAAAATAAAATAAAATTACAATAAATAAATGAAATAAAATAAATTAACCAAATCAGAGCTATATTCTATTTAAGACAACTTCAGAGAACACATTCTTTCATATAGATAGTTTTGTTACAGTAAAAATGATGTCCTAATTTAACAAGACAATTGTTATATTAGATTTAGGATCATGAGTTACCTATGGTCCTATTTATTATTATTATTATAAAGGCCTCCATGGAGGCAAGAGACTCATCGCAGGAAGTCCTTCCTAGGAAACACAATGTCTATCATACCACTCCTTGAACCCATTGACCGTTCTTGCTCTCACCACTTTATCAGGAAATGCATTCCACGTTCCATCACCCTCCATACAAAGAAATAATTCCTCACCCTCTTGCTTCCTTTCTAAACTTCCAGGGATGGTCCCTTGTCATCGCTCCTTCCTGCTGCTTCATCAAGTGAAAGAACTCTCCAGTGTCCACCTTGTAACTGCCTCTCAACAGTTTAAAAGTCTCGATCATATCACCTCTCCTTCTTCTATTCATCAAACTCTGCAGTCCACATTCTCTCAGCTGATCCTCATAATTAACATTGTGCAGATCTGAAACCATCTTTGTTATCTGCCTCTGCAAACCTTTCCACAGTTAATTTATCCCCTTCAAATCCTGGGAACAAATTTGAGAACAATAGTCTAAGTGTGGTGTGATCAGGGTCTTATACAGTGGAATGATAACGCTTCTATCTCTGCAGGTCAGCAAGTCAGAATTTGCAGCCACCCATTGATATATCCCAAACTGGAAGATTTTACATTTTGTTGCATTAAACCAACACCGCATTCATTTGCCCATCTGTCTAGTTTATTCAAATCCTCTTGCAGGGCTGCCACATCTGTACTATTACTAATAACCATCCCAGGTTCACATCGTCTGCAAACAACTGAATATCCCTTTCTTTCTTTTAGTGTTGCATGGTGATCAGCATTCATTTTAGAAATTATGGACTTTACAAACATGTTATAAATAACTCCTTTAATTTCCCTGGAGTATGTACAAATATACTAGGACAAGCTGAGTTACATGACACACAGTAAACTAAAGAAACAATGATTTGATCACAAGTTATTCTACTGGAATGACCTCTAAGTGAAAAAAAAAATACAAATTAATTAATTATTTAGTAACTACATCAAAGCTAAATTCTATATGAGATAACATGGGAAAAATATTCTTTCTTATAGATAGACATCCTTCAGTAATAGCGATGTCTTATTTTTAACATTACAATTGTTATTTTAGATTTAGGATTCTGGATTATCTACAGTCCTATTTATAGTTAACTATTAGAGAGAAAGGCTCCGTGGGTAGAATATGTGCCTTACATATGCTTGGGATTTTTTGACTATCATTATTGTTCAGATTAGGGTGGTTGATTAAGAATCTCACAGGCTTCCTTAAATTTGCATTCATACCATGTTTTGGTGTGATGTAAACAACTGGTGCTTTTCCAGTCAATTCTATGTAAAGTGTTCAGGGCATGATCAGAAAGGCCAGCTTCACTATAGTCGTTATATTTAATGTGTCATTTATGATCCTTTTGTCTGATAGAAATTGTGTGTCCTGTTTCTCCAATATATGGTATATTACAGGTGCAATAAATATGGTATACTCCAGGGTGGGCCAGCAGAGGGAGAGGGTGTTTGGATGAAATGAGTAAGTTTTTTAATTTTGCAGGAGGTTTAAAGGTGGCTTTGAGGTTGTATTTTTGTAGTATTCTGTTTATTTTATCTGATGTCCCTTTAATATAAGGAATGGTTATAGTTTTATTGTAGTCTGGTTTATCTTTGTTTTTATTGAGGTCTTGTAGAGAATTTTGTTAATAGTGTTTTGGCTGTAACCATTTTTAGAAAAGTTTGCTGATAACTTTAAATTCATCTTTCAGCACATGTTCATTGGAGCAGATCTTCAAAGCCCTATTTTTTAGAGTATTAATGACACCTAGTTTTTGTGTTGGATGGTGGTAGGAGTTTATGCGTATATATTGGCCAATATGTGTCTGTTTCCAGTAAAGAGTGAAGGAAAGACTGCCAGAAGGAAGACGTGTGACAAGCTGTGGTGCACTCAGGATTTAATCTTAGAGGGGGGCCAAGCACTCAAGATATAATCTTGGGGTGGGGGGGGGAAGTTGAGTAGATGATTTGAGAATACACACTACGCATTGCATACAAGGTATGACTGAGCATCTGCAGTGATTGCCAATACATGATACCAGTGATCTCCTGTGGCTCGGCTTTGCATTCACAGCGGCCAGGATTCCTGACTGCTATAGGGTATTCCCACCTTATGTGATTGTTAATTCATAAGTAGCATAGAAATAGAAGCCACAACATAAATTTTTTAAAAAAATGATAATAATTTTAATTAGGAAAATATTTTTGGAAATTTTTCTAGTGTTTTTTCTTTTTCTTTTTTTTTTTTTTTTTGGGAGGAGGGTCAGGGCCCCTTGGCCCCCTCCTTGGGTGCAGAAATGGTGACAATGGTGTACCTAGAAATGAAGTGTGTTCTGTTTTTCAATCTCCATTGTGAACTGTTTGTGTTGTTTGTTTAGGTGCTAAGGAAAGTCTCTAGTGTCTGGCAGCCATGGGACCACATTGCGAAAACATTGTCAATGTATCTAAGCCAGACTTTGGGTTTTAAAGGAGAGGAATCAAGAGCATGTTACTCAAAATGTTCCATATAAAAGTTAGCAATGGGGGGGGGGTAATGGCAAGCCCATGGCTGTTCCTTCTTTTTGTAGGTAGAAAGCGTTTTGCCATACAAAATAACCGGAACGTAATACATGCGCAAAGAGAGCCATGATATCTGGAGGGAATTTTTTCTGTAAAAGAAGGATTGTGTCATTGATTTGGACATTCGTGAAGAGGGTAGAGATGCCAAAACTGAATAAATCATCTTTTTGTAATGTAATATCTTTGATTATGTTTATGAAGTGTTGTGTGTTTCTGATATAGGAGGGGGGAATGACTTACCAACTCCTTGAGTGTTGCCACTAATTTTTTGGCTAGGTAATAATTCGGGCTATCTATACCTTCGACTATAGGCCGGAGTGGTGTGTTTTGTTTGTGTGTCTTTGTTTGACCTTAAATTCTTGGGGAAACGAGCGTAGTGCGGAAAGGGTTTTTTGAGTGCATGTTCAGGCCTGTAAGTAGTATTACTGTATGTAATAATAGATTTAAGTAGTTTCTCTGTTTTCTTTTTTATTCTGTTGGTTAGGTTGTAGTTAACGCGTTGGTATGTACTATTGTCTAAGACCAGCAGATTCATTTTTTTTTAATAAGAGGTTCGGTTTAGAATAACTGTGGCACTTCCTTTATCGGCTCTAGTTATTACGATGTTCGGATTTAACTTTTAATGATTTCACCACCGTTAATTCATGTTTCGTTAAGTTACTTGTTATTGTTTTCTTATGATTTATATTTAAAATGTTGGTGGTTTCTAAACGTATTTTGTCTGCTATGGTATTTGGGATGAATCTTAAGCCTCTTTCAATATTACAAATAAAATCCAGTTTGTTCATCGATCTGAGTGCTACAGTAAAATTTAGATCTTTGCTGAGTAGCGAGAGGTCATCTTTATTTAGGGCATGGTTGGATAGGTTGACTACGTTACTGTTACCTGCCGGCAATTGGTGGCTCTTGTTGCTTCTTGCTTCTGGTTGGTTGTTAACATTCACTGTGGAGAAATTCGAATATATGTCTGTTGGTTTTGTCAATCTTTTAGTCTATGAAATTTGGATATGAGATTTTCTTTCTTAGTTTGAAGGATATGGTTCTCCGTGTTGTCCATAATATTTGCAAGAATAATCCAAATATCTGCATTCAAAGTAACTTGAAAGTTCCGATTTTTCATTTTGTACCTGGTTTTGAGTAACAGCTAAGTTTTTTCTCATAGCCTGGCCATTACTCAAAACCAGGTATAAAATGAAAGAATATTATCGAAAGAATATTTTTCCCATGTTATCTTAAATAGAATTTAGCTTTGATGTAGTTTCTAAATAATTAATTCATTTGTATTTTTTTTTCACTAGAGGTCATGCCAGTAGAATAACTGGTGATCAAATCATTGTTTCTTTAGCTTACTGTGTGTAATATAACTCAGCTTGTCCTTGTATATTTGTGTATATTCCAGATGATGATCTTAATATAAAGATCGAAACGTTGGGAAATTAAAAGAGTTCTTTATAACATGGTTGTAAAGTCCATAATTTCTAAAATGAAATCTGAATATCCCCTTGTAATCCATTGACAATATCATTGATATAAAGGTTAAACAATACAGGTCCAAGTACTGAGCCCTGTGGAACCCCACTTGTAACCTTCTGCTTCCTTGATAATGCCCCACCATACACAACTCTCTGATACCTATCAGACAACCAGTCCTGAATCCAGTTGATAACCCGACATCTATACCCATGTGCTGAAACTTAAATATCAGCTTATCATGCAACACTCTGTCAAATGGCTTCGCAAAATCCAAAAAAATGGGAGTGTATTCCTTTCCCTCATCAACTGTTCTTGTCACTTTATTATAAAAGGCAATCATATTACTTTCATGTTCAAATTCATGTTGATTCTCACAGATAACATTACCCTCATCTGCCCAACGCTGTATATAGTCCCTCACTAATTGCTCCAAGACCTTAACAACTACTGATGATACACAAACTGGCCTATAATTAGACACTTCCAGTCTGCTATCTGCCTTAAGCAATGGCACTATCTTACCTTATCTTACTTCCATTTCTTGGGTACCTTTCCCATAGCCAGACTTCATTGAAAAGCCAGGTCAAAGAAGCTGTAAGTTCTTTTGCACATTCTCTCAAAACCCATGGTGAAATACCATCCAGTCCCACAGCTTTACCGACATCCAGAGTACTCAGTATTTGGAACATGCTTTCCTCTAAAGCTCGAACGTGTCCTACTCCTCTATTATTAAAACCTGCTTCTCCAGGATGAAATAATCCAATAAAGTGCTCATTGAACAACTCCACTATCCTCTGCATCAGCCGCTCTGTTCCCATTTTTATCCCACAATCTGATTCTTCCATAATCATTTCTCCTCCTACTGGCCACATAGCTAAAAAATTCCCTAGGAATTTTTGGATCTTAGTACCAATCTCTTCTCACTCTCCTGGCCTGAGTCTTATATTTTTCATGTATCTGCTCTCCACCCCTCTCCTTATATCTCTTCCATAATCTCTTTTTCACCTGCAGTTCCTGTTTGATATTGTTTGACATCCACTTTACACCAAATTGTGTCCACTTCTTCACTCGTGGAATACAGCTTACTATTGCTGCTAACAAATTCCTTCACCATTTTGAATGCACTAATGATATCCTGGCCTTCCAATTTCGCCCTCCATGGAACTACCCAAAGTTGATATCTAAGACTATTATAATCGCTCGCCTTATAATTCCACGTATGGAATTATAAGGTGGGAGAGAGAGATGTCGTCTCAGTTATTATCAGCTCTTCTGATGCTATGACCAAATCCAAAACTCTTGAACCTCTTGTTCCCTCTATTACATGCTTCCTAAGACATTTATCCTTCAAGAATTCTAGAAATTCCATTTCCTTATTACTACATGCATTTGCCTCTTCCCAGCTTATACTGCTGTAGTTAAAATCTCCCATAAGTCATTCTTCTTGCACTTGCCAAGCTCAACTGCCTAAACATCCCCTGCTCCCTACTCTGTGTACTCCTTGGCTTGCAGCAACACCCCACTAAATATCCTGTCTTTCCCACCTCTATCGCACACCATATGATTTGAAAACCATTAGTGTCACTATTTAAATTAAGGGGATATTAAATCCCACATTGTTTTAAAACCAAATAAGAAACTCAAAGATTGGAATCAGAGAGTTTCATGCCGAATATAGTATAATAAACTATAAAAGTATCGGGGATTTCTAGCGTGAGGCTAATGCAAGTAGTCCTATTACGTTGTACAAACTCGGGCAACTTGCAGCAAAGGTGTTAACGTTCTGATTGCTATTCTTGATATTTTCCATAATGTAAAAACACATTTCCTAGGAAACGTATGCTGTTATTACATTATGGTGGGAGGTCGCTACCCAGACCGGTTTCAGCCTTTATTGAGGCTTCATCAGTGAGTAGTTAGACCAAATTAATACCAAAGGGTATAGCGAATACTCTGCTATACGAGTTGTCAAAAAGGTGCCCCATTAAGTTACTTAAATATAAAGAGCCAATAGGCTTCATTTCGGCGATATAAACATTATTTAAATTAAGGGGATATTAAATCCCACAGTGTTTTAAAATCGAATAAGAAAAATACAATTTTATTTAATGCTGACCATAGAAACAAACTTATGTTATAGCCTACCAGTTTCGTCAGCAGACTGTCTGGCTTTTTCAAGGCATTTATGAAAAGACATAAAAACTAGTAAATGCAAATTGAAAGGAACATAAAAAATGTTGTAAACCAACTAGTATCTAAGGTTACATGTTCATGTGACAGAGAAGACTTATTGTTCTTATTCATTATCACGCATGCGTGTTTGTTGTAAACGCGTAATGGGATTACTGGCCAACTGTGGTTCAGCTTGATTAAGAGAGAGGATAAGGTTTTTCCACGAACTGTTTAGAATCACACCCTGATTTCTGTTGAGGTTTCCACTGGTTATTGACACTATTGCGGCTTCCTTGAATAAACGATATCTGTAGTCGTCATCGAGATATGGCATAGAACTGTTTTGCCACTCTATCGTGTGGTTAGACATACAGAAATGATGTGCTAAGCCGGAAGAGATACTTCTGTTGTGGTTTACATCACGAACATGTTCTTTTTGTCTTATTTCTAAACTCCATGAAGTTTGTCCTATGTAGGCAAGACCACAGGAGCAGGGAATGTAATATACTCCTGGATATTTGTAGAAAGGTACCTTATCTTTTTTGGGGATCCTAAAACTTGTCTGATGCTGGTGGTTGGTTTGAAGACCACTCTGATGTTGTAGGCTCTTAGTATTCTTGCTATTTGATAAGAAATTGACTTGATGAAAGGGATCACTACAGTAGAAATATGCTGGGAGTGTGATTCTTCTTCTTGTCTGGGGTTGTCACTGTATAGATATTTTTTATGATGTTTTGAGGAATCCATTTTGTGATAATGTGTTGGCTATTAGTGAGAGTTCAGTCTGAGTATCCTCCTCTTCTGATATAAACTTTCTGGCCCTATATTTCAACATGTGGATAATGCTCAGTTTGTGTGTCTTGTGATGGTTTGAAGTATAATGAAGATATCTTCCAGTATCTGTGGGCTTTCTGTAAATAGATAATTTGACACTGCTTGATTGTTTCTTTATCAAAATGTCTAAAAAATGCAGTTGGTTGTTGTTTTCCACTTCCAGAGTGAATTTTATCTTGTTATGTATTGAGTTGATGATTTGATCCACAAAAGATTTTAAGTTTTCTAAGCTGTCTTGCCATATAATGAAGATATCGTCAACATATATCCACCATGTAGATGGTCTGGGGGAGATTGTGGAGAGAATTTCTTTTTCAAGTTTTTCCATGAAAAGGTCTGCACAAGATGGTGATAGTGGGCTTGCTTCCCATTGCTAGGCCTTCTAATTGGTATATGGTGTTATGTATATACATATAATTTTTTTTTTCCACTAGAGGTCATGCAGTAGAATAACCTTTGATCAAATCATTGTCTCTTTAGCATACTGTATGAAATGTAACTCAGCTTGTCTTTGTATATTTGTATATACTCCAGATGATGACCTTCATATGAAAGTTGAAACGTTGGGAAATTAAAATAGTTATTTACAACACAGTTGTAAAGTTCATAATTTCTAAAATGAATGCTGATCACCATGCAACATTAAAAGAAAGGAGTTTGTGTATTCATTGAACAGTATGTTTTCCAGTAAACAGTCATATGTCTGCCAGAAGGAAGACATATGACAAGTGATATTTTCTAGATCATATGAGATATGATCTAGAAACGGAAGTGTGTTCTGCTTTTCAATCTCAGTTGGGAATTGATTGCGTTTGTGTTGTTTGTTTAGGTGACTGTGGAAAGTGTCTAATATCTGGTGGCCATGGGGCCAAATAGCAAAAACATTGTCATTGTATCTAAGTCAGACTTTGGGTTTTAAAGGAGAGGAATCTAGAATTCTAGATTCCTCCAATTTTGATATGAAGCGCAGTGTCACTTTATTTTATAATTGGAGGGATAATGTGCAGCCTTGTCATACACCTGAATTGAAATCAGACCTCTATCTTCTTCATTTCTATCTGCTGACTTAATAATTTCAATCTATCCTATATATTCCTCTATATAATGTCCCATTTACACCATGTACATGTGGCATTTTGAACAGCTTTTTCCTTGCACCTTGTCATATGACTTTCAGATCTACAAAACTTAAATACAGATCATTATTATATTCTCATGCCTTCTAAATTATCTGTCTACTTCTTTCAAATGAAAATATGATGCTGATAACCTCTATCTTGCTTGAACTCAGCATGCTCTCCTAGTTTTCCTTCTACAATTTTTTAGCATCTTCCCAAGTATGTTTCTATAAATCTCTCTTGGAACACTCAGTAGGGAAATTCCTCTGTAATTCTCACATATTTGTATTTCTCTTTTTAGTGATGGATACAATCAGAGCTCTGTTCTAAATATCTGTTATTCAGCCCTCTCACCAGGCTTCTGCATTATGCTGCAAAGCCACCATAAACTTTTCTGTCCCAATATTTGAGCTTGTCTGGTCAACTATCACTTACTCCTGCTGCATTTTTACATTTCTGTTTCCATGTTTGTTTGTTTTTAAACCTCAAATCTTGATATTTATTACTAGTTGCATTCCTTTTGAATATTTCCTATCACTGTGTAATATTTTATTACACCATTGTAATATTTTATGGTGGTCGTTTTTCTGAATGTAATATTTGTAACTTTGTAATTCTTTGTAAAACTTTGTAAATCATTTTATCACTATACTTATATCAATCTGTAACTCTATCTTTGTTCTACTTTAAGTATTCCTCCCCATGTCTAGGATCTCTAGATATTTATTTGAATTATTTTGACTGCATCTCAGAAGTTCCCCTTATGACACAAGAAAGCATTAATACCCTCGCTGAACAAAGAAATTACTCATATCATAACTTAGCCACAGTTTGCAGTCATGACCAAAAATTTTCTATTTTAAGCCTCTTAAATCATTAATAACTTCTGGGTTCCCACCTTACAGGTCTGATTTTATTTAAGATCAGTGCATTGCAAAAGATTAAACCGAACCAGAAACATTGTATAAAAAAAAAACAATCAACATTTAATAACAGGTCAAAGAATTATATACAGTGCAAGTAATTAAAGCTTCATTCACAAAAGAAATCCTTATTCTTAAACAAGTATTCAAGCACGATATTCAAGGGACTTTCATATATATATTCTCAGTGAAATTCAATTTAGTACATTCCACTTCACAATTACTAAAAATTCTTCACACATAACAAGGAACTATTTAGGTGCACATAGCAACAGTAATTAATCTTCTAGCATGCACCACACACACATATAACTCCTAAGCTCTCACTCTTAACTTTAAAGACTTAGGTATATGATTGGCAGTTATACTGACATACTTTCATCCCTTCTAAGTTAAACATTTCAACAAGAAATTAATTCAGCACATACATAGGTTAAAAGAATTTCAAATTAACCCAATTTCATCTTAAGGAAATTTATTACGCTCACGTTTGGCTTGTTTACAGTTTAGCACAGACTCATGCACATAAGAAAAATTGCTACTTTTTTTTTTTTTTTTTTTTTTACTAATCAGTTCAGCAGTTCTTTAGGGGAATTATCTAAAATCACACACATAAAGAAAATGAACATTACAGACTCACATTAGTCTCTGACTGTCTTGCATACGTCTTCCCTCCTTGTCTGTTATTTTCTTCCGGTGCTTCAGGGATCTCTTCTCCGTTCCAGGTTTTTACTTCTTTTCCTTTCCTTTACAAGAGTTTCAGGGCACCAATCAGGAGTCGCTTTAGCTAGTGGGATACTGGATAGGTTCTTCCGACATCTGGAATTTGACTGGCAAGGAAACTGCATATGACGGTGGGCATGCACCTACTCGAATGGAGCGGCAAGGCTTGGATTCACACAGCAAGATTTCTCCTTAGATTGACCTCCAGATTATCCTTGGCTTCACACTGGAAAACTGCTTCAGGTGGAGGGACTCCATCTTTCCCCTCCTGACTTACGGTACCTCTCCTCCGCGACTTCTCGTGCGTAGATCAGGCAAGATGAAAATAGGAAATCCTTAAAATAAAGAACTTTTATTAGTAAAAGACCAGAAGATAAATGATAAAATCTACAAAGAGCCAACAAGTTTCACTAGCCACTGTCTAGCATTTTCAAAGCTGAATTGTTGTGAAAACAAATGCATTAAGTTACATTTCAAACATACACTTTAGTGACTGTTAGGCCGTTACATTTGATCATTCTGTTTGAAGGCGTGCATGTGTTCGAAAGCTTCAGTCAGATTCCGGTACATGACCACGTGTTGTGTAGTTTTTTGCATATTGTAATTCTGTCGAACTGAGAGAGATGATGAGATTTTTCCATGTCTTTAAGAATAATACTCTGATTTCTATTTAAATTATTGCCTGTGCATAGTACCACAGCTGCTTCTTTTAAAGTTCTGTATCTGTAGTCATTCTCGATGTAAGGCATAGAACTGTTTTTCCAATCTATAACGTAATTTGATGTTGAGAAATGATGAGCTAAACCAGATGTGATGATTCTATTATGATTGACATCCCCCACATGTTCCTTCTGTCTTATTTCAAAACTTCTAGAAGTCTGACCAATGTAAGAAAGGCCACACATGCATGGAATTTCATATACTCCAGGACATTTGAAGAAAGCTACCTCATCTTTAGGTGATCTTAAGATTTGTCTGATCATGGTAGTTGGTTTAAAAACCACTCTGATGCTATGAGCTTTTAACATTCTCACCAATTTTGTAGAAACTGAATTAATATATGGAATGACAGCTGTGGACACATATTGGGGCACCGTAACACGTTGTTGGTGGTTGTCTTTAAATAGCCATTTGTTAAATGTTAGAAGGGTATCCATTAAGAGATAGAGTGTTAGCTATTAATGACAGTTCTCTCTGCACATCTGCTTCTTTTGAAATAGACCTTAAGGCTCTATTACGGAGCATATGAATGATGCTATGTTTTTGTGATCTATGATGGTTGGACGAATAATGTAGATATCTACCAGTATCTGTGGGTTTCTTGTAAACGGACAGTTGGAAATTGTTATCTTCTCTCCTCACTAGGATGTCAAGAAAAGGAAGTTCTTTGTTCTTCTCTAGTTCTATAGTGAATTTGATCTTATTGTGTAGTGAGTTGATTTTGTTCAGAAACACGAGAAGGTTTTCCATGGTATCTTTCCAGATGATGAACACGTCATTGACATATCTCCACCAAATTGACGGTTTTGGTACAATGGTGGAAAGAATATCCTTTTCAAGTTTTTCCATAAAAAGGTCTGCACATGATGGTGACAGAGGACTACCCATGGCTAGACCTTCCAATTGTTTGTATACAGTGTTGTTAAATTTGAAGAAACTTGATTTCAGACAATGATGAAACAGCTGTGTGATGTCTTGAGGGAAAAGATCTTTCAGAATGTTAACCACCTCTACGATCGGTACATTAGTGAATAAGGACACTACATCAGGACTAGCCATAATGTCCGTTTCTGATATTTTAATACTCTTCATTTTTTCTACAAATTGTTGAGAGTTTTTAATGTAGATCTCTGTGTGTCTAATTGTTCCTTTCATTAATTTTGCTAGATGCTTTGCTAGTAGGTATGTAGGTGAGGATCTTCCATCAACTATTGGACGAAGAGGTACGTTTTCTTTATGAATCTTGGGAGCCCCATAAAGGCGTGGAGTAATAGGATGTAATGATTTAAGTTGTTTTTTAAGTTCATCCGACCAACCGGTCATATTGCGGATAAGAGTGTTAGTCTCCAGATGATTACTCATGATGGGATTTTTATCTAAGACTTGGTAAGTGGAAATGTCTGCTAGTAACAAGTTAATCTTATCAAAGTAATCTTTCGAGTTGAGAATGACTGTTGAATTTCCTTTATCGGCTTTTGTTATTATAATGTCTTTGTTGTTACGTATGTTTCGGAGAGCTTTCTTATCATAAGGAGTGATATTAGGTATTGGTGGTTTTGCTGAAGCAAGAATAATCGTACCCTTGAACCTGATAGCATTTGCTGTAGCCTCTGGAAGAGGAAAAAGACTTTTTTCTATCCCACATGTGAAATCCATTTTAGGGATAAAATTAGGGGAGATGGCAAAATTGAAACCCTTTTTTAGGATTTCTGATTCATGATTAGAAAGCTTGTAATCTGAAAAGTTAAAAATCACTTTGTTGTTAGGCAGACTGTGATGCGACTGGAATTTTTTCTTATACAGAAATTCGAATTTTTTAATTTGTCTAATTTTACTCATTGTGAAAGTTTTCTCGTAGCTACGAAGTAATACTTGGTCTATATCATTCCAAGTCATGTAGTCCAAACTGTTCGATATGTCATCAAATTGATCTCTACACTTCGCGTCAATAATGTTAAGCTCATACCTGGTATGTTGTATCCTTTCTCTTAATAGCGCTAACAAAGTCTTGTGGTATATTCTTTTTGCTGTTGTAGATTGGATATGTGGGATAGAAAAAAGTCTTTTTCCTCTTCCAGAGGCTACAGCAAATGCTATCAGGTTCAAGAGTACGATTATTCTTGCTTCAGCAAAACCACCAATACCTAATACCACTCCTTATGATAAGAAAGCTCTCCGCAACGTACGTAACAACAAAGACATTATAATAACAAAAGCCGATAAAGGAAATTCAACGGTCATTCTCAGCTCGAAAGATTACTTTGATGAGATTAACTTGTTACTGGCAGACATTTCCACATACCAAGTCTTAGATAAAAATCCCATCATGAGTAATCATCTGGAGACTAACGCTCATATCTGCAATATGACCGGTTGGTCGGATGAACTTAAAAGAACAACTTAAATCATTACATCCTATTACTCCATGCCTTTATGGGGCTCCCAAGATTCATAAAGAAAACGTACCTCTTCATCCAATAGTTGATGGAAGATCCTCACCTACATACCTACTAGCAAAGCATCTGGCAAAATTAATGAAAGGAACAATTAGACACAGAGATCTACATTAAAAATTCTCAACAATTTGTAGAAAAAATCAAGAGTATTAAAATATCAGAAACGGACATTATGGCTAGTCTTGATGTGGTGTCCTTATTCACTAATGTACCGATCGTAGAGGTGGTTAACATTCTGAAAGATCTTTTCCCTCAAGACATCACACAGCTGTTTCATCATTGCCTGAAATCAAATTTCTTCAAATTTAACAACACTGTATACAAACAATTGGAAGGTCTAGCCATGGGTAGTCCTCTGTCACCACCATGTGCAGACCTTTTTATGGAAAAACTTGAAAAGGATATTCTTTCCACCATTGTACCAAAACCGTCAATTTGGTGGAGATATGTCAATGACGTGTTCATCATCTGGAAAGATACCATGGAAAACCTTCTCGTGTTTCTGAACAAAATCAACTCACTACACAATAAGATCAAATTCACTATAGAACTAGAGAAGAACAATGAACTTCCTTTTCTTGACATCCTAGTGAGGAGAGAAGATAACAATTTCCAACTGTCCGTTTACAAGAAACCCACAGATACTGGTAGATATCTACATTATTCGTCCAACCATCATAGATCACAAAAACACAGCATCATTCACATGCTCCATAATAGAGCCTTAAGGTCTATTTCAAAAGAAACAGATGTGTGGAGAGAACTGTCACTAATAGCTAACACTCTATCTCTTAATGGATACCCTTCTAACATTTTAAACAAATGGCTATTTAAAGACAACCACCAACAACATGTTACGGTGCCCCAATATGTGTCCACAGCTGTCATTCCATATATTAATTCAGTTTCCACAAAATTGGCGAGAATGTTAAAAGCTCATAACATCAGAGTGGTTTTTAAACCAACCACCATGATCAGACAAATCTTAAGATCACCTAAAGATGAGATACCTTTCTTCAAATGTCCTGGAGTATATGAAATTCCATGCATGTGTGGCCTTTCTTACATTGGTCAGACTTCTAGAAGTTTTGAAATAAGACAGAAGGAACATGTGGGGGATGTCAATCATAATAGAATCATCACATCTGGTTTAGCTCATCATTTCTCAACATCAAATCACGTTATAGATTGGAAAAACAGTTCTATGCCTTACATCGAGAATGACTACAGATATAGAACTTTAAAAGAAGCAGCTGTGGTACTACGCACAGGCAATAATTTAAATAGAAATCAGGGTATTATTCTTAAAGACATATGGAAAAATCTCATCATCTCTCTCAGTTCGACAGAATTACAATATGCAAAAAACTACACAACACGTGGTCATGTACCGGAATCTGACTGAAGCTTTCGAACACATGCACGCCTTCAAATAGAATGATCAAATGTAACGGCTTAACAGTTACTAAAGTGTATGTTTGAAATGTAACTTAATGCATTTGTTTTCACACCAATTCAGCCTTGAAAATGCTAGACAGTGGCTAGTGAAACTTGTTGGCTCTTTGTAGATTTTATCATTTATCTTCTGGTCTTTTAATAATAAAAGTTCTTTATTTTAATACATCAGACCAAATATGTACAATTTAAGTTCATAGGAAATCCTTCTTAACAAAACTCCAAGCCTTATATCTCTCATTGCACCTGCATTTTTTTTTCAAGGTTATTGGACCCCAAATATTCCCATACATATCTTGCACGTAGTTACAAGAACCCTGGACAACATCACGAGATTGGCAGTTCTCGAACATTCGCCGACAAATGTATTCTTCTCCTTAGACATCTTTAATCCGGCTTTGGCCTACGAGAATTTCCGATTGATGCACGCCACGCCCTTTCAATACTGACCTTGAAGGTCACCTGCTACAGGACTAGTAAATACTTTTCAGAAGAAACTGCCGACTCATAAATATTACTTTTGGTTTTAACATCGTATTTTTGCCTTTAAACAATGAGCGAGTTAATTCCCCTTGGGCTTATTTGGGGTTTTTCCTGACATCGAGTTTTTACAATTGTTCTGTCACTGCTTGTTTTATTTAACACTCTTTCAAAGTAACTACTCAGATGCCCAGAATATCTTTAATTTTAAAGATATTATGAGCAGGTTTCATGTCACCTTTTCCTGTACTCTTTTCTCCATTTCAAAGCTATTTCAACAATCTCCAGAACATTTGCTACCCATCCTGATATTTATTTTTTTATATTTTTACCAGTCTTCTCCTGACTTTTGTGTAGCTACTTTTATATAGGTACATTTTCTCTTCATGCTGGTTCAGAACACAAGAGCACAGAGAGGATTTGAAATAGGAATGATCATGAATATTTATATTCTGCTGAAAGCAGAATAAAATTGAAAATCATATCGAAAAAAAAAAAAAGTAATTAAGTTCCCTTTTCCTTGACTTTAAAAGGATTAAAGTCAAGCAGCATTGAGAGATGAACTGTAAATGCAGATATACAAAGATTATTTAAGAAATAAAAAATGAAAATTTAGAAAAGAAAAGTTTGATTCAGCTTGACAAATGTGTGGTGAAGCTGTATGCAAATATATGCAAGCAGAGAAAATTTACAACTCTGTGGTGACTCAGGAGGTTAAACAGACAGTCATGGAAAAGGACAAAGTTTACTGCAAGAAGTTCCTAGGAAGTACGTCAGTATGTGCTATTCTCCTACACATACTGATGTGCTTGCTAGGAACTTCTTTCAGTAAATTTTATTCTTTTTCCTCACTATCTGTTTTACCTCCTGAGCCACATCAAAGTTGTAATTCTTCTGTGTTTGCATACAGCTTCACTACACATCTGTCTAGCTGAATCAGTGTTTTCTTCAGAATTGGCCACTGGGTCTCCATCATTTGTTTCTTGTTTTCAAGCTCTTTCATTTTTTATTTCTTAAATAATCTTTGTATATTTGCATCTACAGTTTATCTCTGAATTCTGCTTGACTTTAATCCTTTTTAAAATTTTCTAAAACACTTTTTTTTTCAGTATAATTTTCAAAGTTATTCTGCTCAAAACTAAATATTAGTGATCACTTCCTATTTCAAATCCTGTAAGCTCTTGTGTTCTGAACCAGCATGAAGACATACATTACTATCAAAAATTACATATTCAATGAAACTTTTATTTCTTGTATCTGCTCTCCTTGTGAACTTGTACACATCTTCATGTAATCACATGCTGTTAATAATTATTAGTCCATGTCCTGAACAGAAATTCAGCAAATCCATTATCATTACATTTGTTCTCTTCTCCATATTTTCTAAAAACATTTCTATATGTCAGGTATTAATTTTCTGCCTGCTATTTAGATCTCTAGCAAGGGCCAACTTTTCTTTTATGTCTGCTGTCTTTTCTGATGACTTCAAAAATTCCTCAGCTTCTTTCTTAGTAGAGCCTTCTGTTACCATTAGTACAAAATAAATCTCGTTGTCCAATTCCCCGTTTTGTTGTTTGTCCACATCGCTTTACTTAATTATCGTCTACCATTCTCTTTAATGTTTTGTGTTATGGTACATTTCTAAGTATTTATATTGGTTTATAGGCAGTAATACTAGGATAGGCAGCCTGAGGAAATACATGTAATAGATGTATGCTGAAAAAGAAGTACATTATGGTTTTTCAGTGCTGTCAGTGTGATTGGTGAATATGCTGCTAATGGTTTTAGGAGGGTGTTGACATATTTGGCAGCCATGAGTCCAAATGATGAGTATGCCATCAACATACTTTTGTCATACTTTAGGTCTCTTAGTAGCCAAATTTAGATCTTGTTGCTCAAAATATTGCATATAAAAGTTAACTGTAGTGGGGGGGGGGAATGGGGACCCCATGGCTATATATATATATAAATTATTTTAAATGACTGATACCAAGAGATAAAGAGATGACATGGTTTATTTAAAAAGATACTACTAGTTTACTAGTTTCGTTGAATTGATCAACTTCTTCAGGTATCACAATCAAAGAAATATACAAAAAATAATAGAGACTTAAAAATTGCATTAACAGTACTAGTCCAAAAAAACAGTAGTACATTTTGAAAACAGTAATGCAAGCTTGAGTTCCAAATAAACGTTAACTACATGCTGTCATGAGTGCGCCAGTATTGAACAGAGGCAATGTGTGCATCAGAAAGATTGAAACTTAGGGAGTTATTGATATGGGAAGAATCTAAGGCAATTTCTCTGGATTCTACAATCTTTCTTTCAAGTTCATCATAGCATACACATGGATATTAGAAGTTTGTGTCCAGTCCACAATGTGTTGGCAGTCTTCATCTGAGTTAACGGAGAAAAGAATGTGGCTAGAGAGAGCGCTGGCTCTAGTCCTGTTGTAGGCAATATCTCTACGGTGTTCTTCCAAACGTAGAATGACGGATTTAGCAGTTTGTCCGTAGTATAGCTTTCCAGGAGTCTACAAGATCTTATGTGATTGTGGAAAGCCATACTATGGCCAAACTGCTAAATCCATCTTTCTACGTTTGGAAGAACACCGTAGAGATGTTTCCTACAACAGGACTAGAGCCAGCGCTCTCTCTAGCCACGTTCTTTTCTCCGTTAACTCAGATGAAGGCTGCCAACACATTGTGGACTGGACACAAACTTCTAATATTCGTGTGTGCTATGATGAACTTGAAAGAAAGATTTTCGAATCCAGAGAAATTACCTTAGATTCTTCCCACATCAATAACTCCCTAAGTTTCAATCTTTCTGACACACACACATTGCCTCTGTTCGATACTGGCGCACTCGTGACAGCACATAGTCAACTTTTATTTGGAACTCAAGCTCTCATTACTGTTTTCAAAATGTACTACTGTTTTTTTGGACTAGTACTGTTAATGCAATTTTTAAGTCTCTGTTATTTTTTGTATATTTCTTTGATTGTGATACCTGAAGAAGTTGATCCATTCAACGAAACTAGTAATATCTTTTTAAATAAACCATGTCATCTCTTTATCTCTCGGTATCAGTCATTTAAAATAATTTATAATATTTTCTACCGAATAAAAATGAATTCATTTTGCCACTCAAAATTCAGAGTAGTTTTGTAAAAAGGTGTGACACCTTTTAGCTACTTGTATATGAAAATATGACTTCTGCATTACTCCAACCTTGGTATCACTTCTGGGTCTGGCTCCCACTGATGAAACCTCATTATAGATCAAAACCAGTCTGGGTAGTGACCCTTCCCATAATGCATAGCATTATACATGTCCATAAGAATATGTGCTTTGCATTATGGGATACTAAGGCAAGTGATGTAAAGTTATTAGCCTCTATATACGAGTTTCCCAGTCATTAAGTTACTTCACATGCAAACTTTGTTTGATTACAGTAAGATAAAGGATTAAATCAAGAATATAATTATTGACAACTTTAATTTATCAAAATATCCAGAATGAAATAAGTGGGTAGAGAGGACTGTGATATCAAGTGTAAATTTGCCATTTAAAAGAGGAATATTGTCAACAAGTGGGACATTTTTGAAAATTACAGATACATCGGAACTAGTTAATAAATATTTAACTGCTTAAAGATTGAAACTAGATAACCAGGAGGATATCCTGTGACCTCTGATCCAATATCTAATCTTCAGCTTCCTGGAGGTGCATGACATTTAGGTCTCAGATGCCGAATGAATGAATAAATGTATGAGGATTAGTGGATAATTAGCCTACCAACTAATATTCCCTGTCAGATACAGCATGATGTTGTATAACTGGATGGTGTCTAAGCCATCATGAAAATTGATTATGCTTACTATCATAATTTATGTAATTTTATCTAATACAGATTACAACTTCAGAATTAAAGATAGGTACTAATAACACACAAATTACAGAAACAAGATGGATAGTGCTTGCAATGAAATTATAGAAATAAGGTATAAAAATACTTTACCAAAACAACAAAAAAAGTGGGTGAGTTCATTTGACATATTATGTTAAAAATAATTTATGAATTAATATTTTTTCTGTGATAATAATGTTTTTTATGATTATTATTATTTTTATATTTCAGTCTCAGATAATGGAAACATTTTACACAAGAGTGAATGAGGAACAGTCACGCTACCAAAATGCACAGACTACATTGCGACATCAAAATGTTTTTGTAAAACGGCGATGGCGTATGGCCAAATTATACTTGTTTGGCCCACGAGGACCATGGAAATTAAGGTAAAGTTGATGTTCTTAAGGTATTGTAATATCATGCTGCTGTTTTTAAATTAACTGATTGAATAATGAATAACTGATTTAATTATAGGAATTCTCGTGAAAAACATTGGAAGCTTTCACATCATGAAAATTTTTCTCGAATGAGACTAAAACTGATCTTAAACCACAATTTTGACACTCATTTACAAGCTAGTTGCTTACGAGACAATCAGGGTAAGTTTTGCACATTTAGCCAATTTCTTTATATCTTTATAATTAAATTAAATTTAATATTAATTAAATTAATATTAATTTTAACTTTAATAATAAATTAAAGTTAAAATTAAATTTAACCAGTAATTTGTGATATACTCTTGAGTTTTTTGGTGCAAATTATATTAATTTTCACACAAAGTACATTTCTGATATGTACTCTCAAGGGATGTAACAGAATAATCCAATATGATTAAAGTTTTTGTAATTGCTAGATTACTTTATATTTCTTTATATCTTTATAATTAAATTAAATTTAATATTAATTAAATTAATATTAAATTTAACCAGTAATTTGTGATATACTCTTGAGTTTTTTGGTGCAAATTATATTAATTTTCACACAAAGTACATTATTTTCTGATATGTACTCTCAAGGGATGTAACAGAATAATCCAATATGATTAAAGTTTTTGTAATTGCTAGATTACTTGCATCAATTCAACAAGCTAATCTATTATTTGTCATGTTCCAGTACTGTCAGGTTTTAAATTTTGATTTTCATAAGCAACTGCTAACTTCATCAGTGTACCTAGATCTCCTACCGCCTCTTTATCTATTCCTGTCATTCACACACACACTGATTTTAACCAAGCAGCAAACAGTTAACTGTTTTAATCTTTCATCTACACTATGTTTAATATTTGAATGAAATGGAGATGAAATGTTAAAACTAAATTCTTATATTCTAAGAATGCTAAAATGCTTTTTTCACTGGACAAATAAAAATACAAATTATTCAAGCTAATGTCCTGATCATTCTCTCATTTTGGCTGACTCTGACATTCTCATAAAGCTTTCAGCAGTTTTTACAGCAATGTTTTTCCTTCTTAGGAACATTTTTTAGACTATAAGCTGATTCCCAGTCTTTCACTTATGGAGTGACATCTTTTTAGGGTGGTAATTTTTATCTGTCTTACTGCATGAACATTATTGAGCACGTGTTATAGGCTATTGTTTTCTGTATTTATTCATAAGTACACACAGGTTGTTCTCTATGTTTAGCAGCCAGATAATAGGTAAGTTTGCACTATAGTGTAAACTTGCATTGCACACTAGCGCCTCCGTAGCGCAATTGGAAGAACGACGGTACATTGCGCCCTTCGAGTGGAATAGGCTTAAGTTCGATTCTCGTCGCGACGGGAGGAATCTTTATCTGGTCGATTTCAGTCGATGGTGAGTTAGCCGATCTCATACGGAGGTAGCAGGGTTTTTTCTCCCGGAAACTCGGGTTTTTCATCCCGCATACATACAAATCGGCCCTTCAGAACACACGCAATTTACAGACAACAATTACTAGTTGTGGTGGTGTTGGAGGTGGGCGGTAGATGGCGTTGATTCGTAGTAGAGGTAAGGTGTAGAGATAGTTGAAGATGTCCTCCCGCGATGAGTCTTCGGACTCCTTGGAGGTATCAGGAATAATAATAATAATAATAGATGAATTTCATTATCTCTTATGTATTTTGAACATTTAACAATATACTTTTTATGTAGTGTTTTGAAAATCACTTTCCTAAAAATTCACTTTTCACAATCAAGACAAAAAATTTTAAAAGAATTTATGTAATGTTTTATGCATCATCATCAAATTTCTTATATGCACCTGAAAAAAAAAAAAAAAAAAAAAAAAAAAACTCAAGGAACCTTTACAAGGTCATCCAGGACAGGCTGCCCATGTTGGAATTCAAACCCACAATCTTTTGGCTGAAGATCAAGTGTACTATCCACTCAGCCAACCAGGGCACTTTTCCTCCAATTAGTCTCTTATCTGGACTCCAGTTGTTAAATCTTGCATTCTGTCTTTCAGGGCACCTAACAAAATTATTCCCTAATTTTCTTATGTGCTCTCCAGTCTTTGATCAAGTATTTTATTTCAAACCTAGTTCTCAGAACCATAAGTTAAAATTGGTTTGAACACTGTCTTGTATAGACCTCACCTAGTGTTTTGAGTGATTCCTTTTTAACTCCTTAACAGCTTATGGACCATTTAGGTGCTGCCATATCTAGGTTTCTCTGTTTGTCTCTGTCATAGACTTCATCTGATGTAAAGTGTTTGTCCAGCTGTCTTAAGGCTTTCAATATCACATTCATCCATCCATCATGTTCAGGATCTTCTTTCAGAGGTCTTTTCTTATCAGTTTTATTTATAAGTACTTGTTTCATTAACGGGTCATTTGTTTTCCAAATGTGACCAAACCAAAACCACTCAATTCTCTTACTTCTTAAATGATAGAACATTGGGTCTTTGAAATAGGTTTTGTAGTTTTAAGTCTTCATTCTTGTAGTCCAGTTACTGAACAGTCAAGTATTTTGATTCTTAGTACTAAGTACCTAGAACAAATGCAAAAAGTTTTCTATCATCATTCTTTGTTGTTGACCATGTTTCATGATCATAGTTTAATATAAGTCATAGGTAGCTTTTCTTGGGATTTTCTTGATAATGTTCTAGATTCAGGAGGTGTAAAATTGCAAAATATCCATGACTGGTCTTCTCAATTCTCTCTTCTATCTCTCTTGTAGTGAAAAATTTATTTTGTATGAATCTTACATTACCACATTAATAACTTATAAATGTCTATCATATACCCTCTTTTCCATCTGTCAACTAAACCTACACACGTTCAGTCTATTTTCAGAGTGATCGTTCCACAGACCCACTACTACTGTTCAATATTTTATCATAGAGCTCATGGATAATTTTAACTATCTAGTAGTTAGCATTAACAGCTACAATGTTATGCCTGTACTCTATGATATAATTATCAACAACTAAGATGGATAAGTTTTGATGGGTCTTTAAAAAGGACAGATATTTATATTGTAGGAAATTGATGAAGCTAGAGATCTAGGAGTGGAGAGTTCAAGTTCAGAGGGCATATTGCAAAAGCTGGCAAAATAGCTCAAAGAATTACTTGGATGTTGAAGAATACATTGACAAGTAGCAATAGGAAGGTTATTATCTCTCTTTATAAGGCTATGGTATGGCTGATTTTCTTGATAAGGAGCCAGTCAGAAAGAATCCCAAGATGAGTGACAAAGGTAGTAGTGGGTCTGTGGAATGATCATTCTGAGGATAGATTGAACATGTGTAGGTTGTAAAGTTTAGTTGACAGATGGAAAAGAGGGGACACGATAGAAATTGATAAGTTACTAATGTGTTATGTAAGATTCATACCAAAGAAACATTTTAATGCATGATGAGCAGAGTCACCCTTGAAAGTTCTGTAAGAGTGTGAGGAAATCATGTGAGAGTGGTGAATGATTGGGATTAGATTACAAGATGTCATTGTTAGTGCTCTGACAGGGATTTATTTAAGGAGAGGTATGATTGGTATTATGGAAATAATGGTTAGTGTTAGCCTCCTGCAATGAGTCTTTTGATTCTATTGAGGTATCCATAATAATAACAATAATTCAGTCAGAGCACATACTGATTTACTTGCTAGGAACTATTGATATTTCCTGAGCCACCATACAGTTATACCAGAAGCCAAGTTCTGTCTTATTTCCCACTCACTCCGCTATCCTTTTATTTTAATAATATAGGATAGGATATGATTTAGTATATATTCTTGGCTCTCACCCCAGGAGGCCCAGGTTTGATTCTACATACCTCTATAGTGGAAGTGGAAGAACAATGGTACATTGTGCCCTTCAATTGGAAAAAGCTTAAGTTCAATTCTCATGGTGACAAGAGGAAACTTTATATGGGTTTTTTTCTCCCAGAAACTTGGGGTTTTCATCCCACATACAGACAAATTGGCCAGGAGAACACACAATTTACAAACAAAAATACTGGTAGTAGTGGTGGGCCGTAGATGGTGTTGTACCATTCTGTGTATAGTTGGTGGATTAAATGGTGGAGACGGAGAGTTATAGACCTTCATCAATGACTCCTTGGAGGTGTCATGTAATAATAATAATATCCAGATTGCTAAACAGAGATTTCTCTTCTTAAGTTTAACTCGCATCTCTAGCTTTTCCTGTTACAAAAAAACATTACATCTGTTGTCTCCAAAAACTGTTGGTTTTCAGTTTCTTCAAAAGACTTTATATCTCATCTGTATGATTTCCAACACTATTTAAATTTCATTTCCACCTTATCTTAGGATACTGTTTGCATTTGGGATGGCGCACTAAAAATTTGATATTATATGGAAATAGGCAGATTGGTTACTCAGTGATCCTTCTTTAATAGATTCGTTCCAGTCATTTTCCTGTAGATGTTCTCCAGTGTTATAACATTAAAACACTAAATCATAAAAAATTTTTTTTTTCATTGACTAGCTTATATTTCACTGGATTTCAAACCAGCATCCTCTGGACAAACTACTTGTTACAGTTTACACATGAAAATGAACGAGTTTAACAATTCAAATTACAACAGACAAAAAGAATTAAAGTCCTAATTAGGTGTCATCTAATGTTATAAAGAAGGCATTATTACAGTTGTTACTTCGATCTTAAGATGACCGTCTTCCAAAATTTTGCTAGATGATTCAGCCATACTTTTTAAGGTTAGGAGAATGTTACATAGCCATTAGTGACTCTAAAAAATAAAATAATCTCTCTGGTCTGATGGCTTTGTATATAGCCCATTGGTTTGCTTCCATCTAATTCTGTGAAGAGGCACCCAAGGCATGGGCTGCCAGTTCTGACTTACTGTAATGATGTTAGCGAATGCATTTCTTGTGTTCTCCAAGGTGGTTGCTAATGGATGTTTTGTCTTTCCATAGTAGGCCAATCACAAGGCACTCCAGGATGTGCTAGAGGATGGAGTTTGAGAGCAGATTAGAGTTTCTAATTTGATGTGTGGTGTAAGGGTTGTATTTTATTAGTACTTTGGCTATCTTTTCAGATGAACCTTGGATATATGGAACAATGGAGTTTTGCTCTTGTGTGTGTGTTTGAGGGAGGGGTAGAAGTAGTGGGTGACAGTATTTTTTTTTTTAATTTTGTTGGAACTGTAGCCATTGGCCAAAAAGTGTGGAGAAGATTGTTTAGTTCTATGGCAAGGGCTGCTAAAAATCGGAAGAAGTCATCTTAAGATCACCACAACAATTGCAATAACTACTTCTTTCCACCATTAGAGGTTGCCTAATTAGGACTGTAGATCTTTAAATTATGAATTGTTTCATTTACTTGTTGATTTAGAGTATAACAAGTAGTTGTGCACCAAGGAAGTGGTATGAAATCGAACAAAATATACGCTAATCAATAAAATTATTATTATTATTTTTTTTTTATGATTAAGATACAAAACCTAAGCCTGTTTCTGCTTTATTTCTCTTCTTATGGGTATATTAAGAATAAAAAAAATTATTATTTTGAGTTCAGGTTTCTATGACTTGAAATGTATATACCAGTAGTTAAGATTTGTCAGCAAAAATCATGTAAAACTTTTTAGAAAGAACAATATTTATTTACTAATTTCATGTATAATGTCATCTTCAAATTGAATACAAATAGGAAAAAAGGTATTAACAAAGAGATTTTTAAATTAATATAAGATTTATGGCTCAATGTTGTGAGTGCTATGTAATGTCTCCTCATAGCTTAATTCATTAATATGTAGGTCTTTGATATATGCTCACCAAGCTGATTTAAGATGAAACCTTAGTTTTTTATTGTATTGTGTTGGTCATTGTATCATTTTATAGGCCTCTTTAAATCTGCAAACACAGTTGCTGCATTCTGGGTATGGCATTTTTGTGAGTTTCCAAATACTTCCTTTTTTACTTAAATATAAAGAGCCAACAGGCTTCATTTCGGCGATATAAACAGTATTTAAATTAAGGGGATATTAGATCCCACATTGTTTTAAAACCGAATAAGAAACTCAAGGAATCGGAGAGTTTCATGCCGAATATAGTATAAAAAACCTGTAAAAGTATCGGCGAATACTAGCGTGAGCTAATGCAAGTAGTCCTAGAACGTAGTACAAACACGGGCAACTCGTTGCAAAGGTGGGTAAAGTTCTGATCGCTATTCTTGGTGAGAGGTCACTACCCAGACCAGTAATGACCTCCCACCATAATGTAATAACAGCATACATTTCCTAGGAAATGTGTTTTTACATTATGGAAAATACCAAGAATAGCGATCAGAACTTTATCCCCCTTTGCAACGAGTTGCCTGTTTGTACTACGTTCTAGGACTACTTGCATTAGCTCACGCTAGTATTCGCCGACACTTTTATACTTTTTTATACTATATTCGGCATGAAACTCTCTGATTCCAATCTTTGAGTTTCTTATTTGGTTTTAAAACAATGTGGGATCTAATATCCCCTTAATTTAAAAAACTTCATTTTTTCTTTGGGGAGGTGAAGTGCTATTCTTCATGTATGTGCCATTTCTCCTCCAAATCTCTGATATGTTCTTTGAGGTTCATTTCTTCAGATTAATGTGTCTATCCAACATAACAAATATTATTATGTTGGATAGATATTGCATGTGATGATGATGCCATATTCAACATCTGGTTTATATTCATTCTGAGCATAATTGTTAATAATTTAGAAATCTCTCTGTTAATGCTTTTTTATTCAATATGAAGATGTACACAACATAATGAATGAAAGTAGTAATTAAATTATTGTTCTTTCTAAAGAGTTTTATGTGGTTCTCACCTGACATATACTAACTATGATTGTTTATTTATTCAGAATTCTTGGAACTTTAAGAACTAAAAGTTCTCTCTTTTGGTAAAGGAAGAGAAGGATAATCTTTGAAAATTGTTATGATTCAAATTTCCCTTCTAAGTAATTTTTTGAAATAGATGTTAGAACATTGTACTATACCTAACGTTAGTATAAAACTTCTACATAAATAAAGTGGATATTAAATCCAGCATTATTTCAAAGCCAAATGTAGAAACTTATGAAACTTTCATAGTTTCTACATTTGGCTTCCAAGAGAGCTTCCAAGAATACATTCCTCGACATCTCTGAGTTGCCTTAGTGTGGACTACTTAAAAGACATAGGTGCTGCCCAAGCATCTATATATTTGCCTTTTTATTAGTCCATGTTTCATAAGGTTTCACTGGCCTTACAACTGTTTCAAACTGATTGGTTCTCTTCAGAGACCAGGCAGAAACCTTGAGAAAGCAAGAACTCTTGTTCAGTACTAAGGAACTTGAAATTTCAGAGAAATGTATTTTTTGTAAGCGAACTCTCAGTTCATGCGTAAAAGTAATTACTAAAATAAAAGAGCCAAAAAAAGGCTTCAGAAATTATCATTTGGCAAGGGGCCATCCCTGGAGTTATGAAAGGAAGCTGTGAGCAAGAGGGTGAGGAGTGGTTTCTTTGCATGGAGGGTGGTTGAACCATGGAATGCATTGCCTGATAGAGTGGTGAGAGCGAAAACAGTCAATGAGTTTAAGGAGTGGTATGATAGACTTTGTGTTTCCTAAAAGGGACCTCCCACGATGAGTCTTGATACACTTTGTGTTTCCTAGGAAGGACCTCCTGCGATGAGTCTTTTGACTCCATGGGGGCCTGGATAATAATAATAATAATTAAAACCTTACATTTCACTAAGTTGCTTATACATTTCCTGGTTACTGTCCTCCACATTATCAGGTCTATAGCAACATCCATCAAAGTATTTCATTCTATTCAACCCTGTCTCATACCATACTGCCTCAAAACCATCACTACTATTTCCTCCTTGCATCTTGTCCTTGTATGAACCTAACTCTTTTTCTATCATCAGTAGCACTCCACCTCCCTTTTTACCTTTTCTATCTTCACGAAATACATCAGACCCTTGCATCTCTATTCCTATTAGGATGTCGTCCTCATCCAACATTGTCTCACTTATGTTTACAATTTTGGGGTGAATGAACTCAGTCAATGCAACCATTTCATTTCCGCTGTTTCTGTTACTTCTGGCATTTGTATACTAACGTAACAGCTGATTCCTTAATGTATAACAAGTTTCACTGATACCACTTATTAGATGTGACTTCTCCATACTTTTCTCAAGCCGTTTCTTTTTCTCCTTACTCATCCAAGAACCTTCTTCAAATCAAATCCAACTGTTTCTCCTACATCCCAGGTAATCCTCTCCCCTTTTTATCTACACACACATTCACCTCTTCTTGGAGCATCAACCTTTCTCACACTGCATTCTCCTGCCCACCCTGAGTCTCCCCATTTCCCTGTTTGACTTGTTCTTATTCTCCACACTCATGCTGTCCACTTCTTCATTCATAAGCATCATTTCAAACTCTTCTTCCTTACTCTCCTGCTCTTTTACATTCCTTCTTATTTGCTCAGATTCATTCTCTGCACTCATTACTATCTATCCAGCAGGAGTCTCTCCAGATGACCCACACCAAAACCATTCAAATGCAATCCATCACTCTTGTACAGTTCATTTCTTCCTTCAGACTTATTTCACACATTAATAAACTGCACTCCTTTCTCTTCATACATTTCTGCCAACATATTATTCATAATTCTTGCTATTCACCTCATCTCAGCAATGTCATACCTGGGCAACACTGACAACCTTTCCTATCACATCGAAACTTTTTTATCCTTCTCTCTTACTTTCTCCTTGTTCCCAGTCATTTGGCCCTGCTACCACTACCTCCTTTGCTCTTTTAGTCCTCATATCAATTCCTCAATCATTCTATTCATTTTACCTACAGGAAAACAAACCTTGTGCATCTTCTAGTTTACCATGCCTCTAATAATCAAATTGCCATACAATGCCACTCATGAGTCTTTCATTACCATTTTCATATCGACATCATTTGTTTTTGTCTTCTTCACTCTTCCATACATATCTTCATTTCATTGCACATCTGCCTCATCTTTTCACTCATCTTCAAAAACTCCACTTTCAAGTCTTATGTCCTTTTTTTTTGCTATCATTCCCTCACTATTTTATTGCCAGTCACACTTGTTTGCTGTCAGTCCCACCTGTCACCTTAGCATTAACTGCAATTTGTTTTTCAACATCATTATTGCCCACTTTATCATTAATTTCACTCTGTTTTTTGACGTTGTATAAATTATCACCTGCTTTATTGTCAATCGAATTTTTTCCATAGTGCTATTTCCATATACTCTCTGAACATTCATGCAATTTTCAACTACCATTTGAGTTACGCCACCATGTGTCCTACTTGTATTTATTCTCATATTTAAGCAAGCTTGAAAAACCTATGCTGTCTGTCTTATTTGTCTTTTGTGCAGACTTTTGTGGCAGTGAAACACAAGTCATTGTGTTTCACTGCCATGTATATCAGTGTGCTGATTTTGTAAACAAACTTAAACAAGCCTTCACACTACAAACACTGCAAGCGCACAACTTTTACACATAAACACACACTTATTTACAATTAATTAGTCAAAAAACTTATCTGAAACGGGAGCCATCTTTTCACAAACCCTCCAGCGAAACGACACTTAGCATATTATTACATGGAAGACTTCAAGCAGCGAGCTCTAGATTCAGCAAGCATAAAGCCCAAAGTCTGGCTCAAATATGTTGATGAAATTTTGGCCATTTAGTCCCATAGCTGCAAAACATTAAATACATTCCTAATCCACCTGAACAAACAACACATACATATCTAATTTACCATTGAGATTATAAACAATAACTCTCTTCCTTTTCTAGACACACTTGTCACACATCTTTCCTCAGGCTGCCTTTCATTCAATGTCTACCACAAACCTACACACACACACAGGCCAGTATGTACAAAAATTCATACAACCATCCAACACAAATACTAGGGATCATCAGCCCCCTCAAACATAAAGCTCTAACAATTTGCTCCGATCAGCAGGCACTGAAGAAGGAATATGAAATTATTAGCCTAACATTTATAAAAAAAAATGGCTACAACAAAAAACAGTTTACAAGACCCTCCCCAATAATACCATTAACAGAAAAAATGATTACAAGAATGTCATAGCTGTACCATACATTATGGGAACATCAGAAAAAATAGAATGCTGCATAAATACAACATTAAGGCAATCTTCAAACATCCTCCTGCAAAATTATAAAGTGTATTCAGGTTCATCCAAAGTTCCCCTTCCCTGCCTTGCCCACCCAGTAGTTTAGTGCACCTGCAACCTTTTCTTATTGGGATGGTGTGCCCTGTTTCCACTATGTAGGGTAGGTTGCAGGTGCACTAAACTACTGGGTGGGCAAGGCAGGGAAGGGGATCTTTGGATGAACCTGAATTCTATTTTTTTCTGATGTTCCCATAATGTATGGTATAGCTATGACATTCTTGTAATCTTTTTTGCTGTTAATGGTATTATTGAGGACGATCTTGTAAACTGTAAATTCCTCCACTGTAAAACAGGTCTGTCAGACCATGCACTTCAAACATATCATAGAATCAACTGGAAAGGCAATATATCCCTACACTGTACCAAAACCTGGTTTGAAAGAAAATTCAAGGAAGCTTCTAAGATGCTGAAACATTATCCAAATCTAAACAAGAACGATAGATTGGTAATTGTAAAAATATGGAGGACCCATCTGCAACCTGTATTGCATCTAGAGCATGATGACAGAACCCCAACAGAAGAAAACCTTAATATAAGAGGACTGTATAGATATGTTTAATGTAGTTCTTCTGTGAAACTTTTTTATTTTTATTCATTTAGATTTATTTTATCATCTGTATATCGTTATACTTTTATGTATAAAAATTATTTTATTTTGTTACTTGATTTATATTTATTTATAATTTTTATTTATTATTACTTTTATTATTTTTTATTTCATTTATTTATTTTTTTTTTTTCACCACAGGTCAGGCTGGGTTAAATGATTAAAAGAGCATGTGTACCTGTGCATATGTTGTTTTCTTGATGATGATTTCGATTCCCAAAGGTGTGGAAAGAGGGGAAAATAGTTTCACTGCATAAAGGAGGATCCAAGACTATGGTGTTGCAAATTACCGACTGATCAGCATATCAGGAGTTGTTGTCAAGGTCTTGGAGAAAGTAGTCAAGGGAAAAATACAGGAATGGATTGATGAAAATGAGATACTGTACAGGGGACAGCATGGCTTTGTGAAGGGTAGATCATGCCTCAGTAACTTGCTCAAGTTTTATAACAGGGTGACGGCTGAACTGGATAAGGGTAATGGGTTTACAGTGGTACTGCTGGACTTGGCAAAGGCATTTGACAGGATACCACATGGAATTCTAATCTGTAAACTACAACATATGGGAATGGATATAGGGTTGCTGAGATGGATAGGTGGGTGGTTGATGGAGAGATATCAAAGAGTAGTTTATTCAGGAGTAGAGTCCAAAAGACGGCCTGTGACTAGTGGTGTGCCGCAGGGTTCTGTTCTTGGACCACTGCTGTTTAATCTGTTCATTAACGATATAGGGAAGGATCTAAGTGGAACGGTTCATTTGTTTGCTGATGATGCAAAGTTGGGTAGGGCAATAGTGAATGCAGAAGATGTCAAAATCTTGCAGGATGACTTGGATAGATTGGAGTTCTGGGCTAAGGAGAATGGACGTCAATTTAATGTGACAAAATGTAAGGTAATGCATTTTGGGGTGAAAAGATTAGCACCAGTATACCACATTGGTGGAACCGTACTCCAGGAGATTGATGAGGCCAGAGACTTGGGAGTATTGGTGGATAGGGAGATGAAGTTTAGGGGGCACGTTGCAAAAGTAGCTAAATCAGCTCATCAACTCACTTGGTTGTTGAAAAATACCTTGACGAGCAGAGACAAGCAAGTTACTGTACCTATGTACCGAGCCTTGATAAGACTTCATCTCGACTACTGTGCCCAGATTTGGTCATCTCGGTTCCTTCTTGATGAGGAGGAGGTGGAGAGGATCCAGAGGCGAGTGACTAAGATGATAGCAGGTCTATGGAATGAACCATATGAGAACAGGTTGAAGATTTGTGGGTTGCAGAAACTAGTTGATAGGCGGAAAAGGAGAGATATGATTGAGACATTCAAATTGCTAAAGGGATTCTATAGGATTAATTCAGAGGATATTTTTGAGATCAGGACTGGTGGTGGGAGAACTAGGGGACACCTATGGAAGCTGGGCAAGAGTGTGGTTAGCAGGGGTGTTAGAGCTGGGTTCTTTACTTTTAGAGTGGTAAATGAGTGGAATAAGCTGCCAGAGTCTGTTGTGTGCTATGACGGTGAGCGAGTTCAAGGCAAGGTATGATAGATACTGTGAGAATATTGTGTAGTTGTGTGGACATGATATTTAGGGCCTCCCTTGATGAGTCTAAGGACTCCCTGGAGTCGGCCGAAATAATAATAAAAATAATGACCTCAATACAGAGATTGAAATATTGAGTGTTATTTTCTAGTTAGAAGTAAAGAATACTCCAACATCTTCTCTCTCTCTCTCTCTCCATAAATTCTGCAATATTAAATTTACTTGATTCCTCATATACCTCCTGCTTACTACCATCATTGTTAGACCTTGGCAAGTTTCCATTATTCATCATCATCGTGCATATCAAGGATATAGGCCTAGCATGGCCTGTTCCGGCCTTAGAAGTCATCGTTTAAGAGGACGTCCTGGTTTTCTTTTTCCTAATGGCTTGTTTTGGTAATCTTTCTGTTTTCATTCTTTGAACGTGTTCCATCCATTTATGTTTATATTTTTTAATTTTTTCTATTACTGGTTCTTGGCTTAATTCTTGGCATAATTTCTTCATTTCTTTTGTGATCAAATAGGGTATACTTTGCAGTTTTTCTCATAAACTTCATTTCTGCTGTTGTTAATCTTTGTTTGTCTTTTTGTTTTATTGTCCAGATTTCGCTTCCATACATTAAGACTGGTAGGGCTAATGTATTGTATACTTTTAGTCTGGTTTGTTTTTGAACTAGGTTTGGTTTAAATATAGAGTTAATTACACCTGTTATTTTTAAATATTTTGCAATTTTTACGTTTATATCTTTTTCGTTAAAAATACCAAGCAATTTTAAACCTGGTTTTACTCCATTTCCCAAGTAAGCAAACAGACAAACAAGTCAAGTTTGCGCCTGCAAGTGATGCAAGTCTAGCTGATCCTACAGGTAGTGCAAGACCAAGGCAACTCATGGTAAAGGTGGCATAAGCTCTGATCACTAATCTTAATATTTACCCTTAATGCCAAAACACATCTCCAAGAAGGGGATGCCTCATGTTTTGTATTAAAGGCAAGGGGCCCCTACCCAGACCGGTTTCGACCTTTATTGAGGTCTCGTCAGTGGGAGCTAGGCTAGAAATATCAAGATTTAGTAATACAGAGCTTAGAGATTTTTATTTAATAAGGTTAAAACACCTTATGACAACTTGTTCTGGTAAAATACTTATAAGCTCTGTATTACTAAATCTTGATATTTCTAGCCTAGCTCCCACTGACGAGACCTCAATAAAGGTCGAAACCGGTCTGGGTAGTGGCCCCTTGCCTTTAATACAAAACATGAGGCATCCCCTTCTTGGAGATGTGTTTTGGCATTAAGGGTAAATATTAAGTTAGTGATCAGAGCTTATGCCACCTTTACCACGAGTTGCCTTGGTCTTGCACTACCTGTAGGATCAGCTAGACTTGCATCACTTGCAGGCTCAAACTTGACTTGTTTGTCTGTTTGCTTACTTGGGAAATGGAGTAAAACCAGGTTTAAAATTGCATGGTATTTTTAACATTTATTATACCCAAGGTAAAATACCTTCTACACTTATATCTTTTTCATTTTCATATGTGATCGTACATCCTAGGTAGATAAATGAATTCACCTGTTCTAAGATCTTGTTGTCTATTACTATTTTAGTTCTTGCTGGATCTTGTCCTTTAAAGGCCATAGTTTTTGATTTTTCTGTTGATATTATCATACCATAATCTTTGGATATCTCATTTAGATCTAAAATAGCTTTCTGTAGTTTATCTTCGGAATGTGTAATTATTATTTGGTCGTCGGCAAAGAGGAGAGTGTTTAAGTTTACTGTATGTGAAAGTTTAATTCCTTGATGTAAATTTTTACTCCATTTTATTATTATTTCATTTAAGTAGATATTAAAAAGAGTTGATGAGAGGAGACACTGAATTGGTTTATCTCTCTCGTATATGATAGCTTGTGATTTAATCTTATTTGTATTTGATTATTTTCATATATACTTGTGATAGCTTTTAGGATATTATTTGGTATTTGTCTTTCTTTTAATATGTTTCTTTTAACTTTGTCAAATGCTTTTTCAAAGTCAATAAATGCAATATGTGTTTCTAAAGTGTATTCTCTTCTTTTCTCTGTTATTAATTTTAGGCAAAAGGCCGGGTCTATACATGATCGTCCTTTTCTAAATCCATTCTGTACTTGTAAAATAAAGTTTTCGGAATATTTCATTAGTTTGTTATTTAAGATTCTGCTATATATTTTGTAACAGGAATTTAGTATACTGATACCTCTAGTTTTTAGGGTCATCTCTATTACCTTTTTTAAAGATAGGAAACACAATTGCTTTTTTCCATTCTATTGGGGGGATACCAGTTGAATAAATTTTATTTAAAAATAATAAGAGTCTTTCTTTGAATCTAGTTCCTGCATATTTATATAGTTCTGAACCTAGTTTATCTTCTCCTGGTGATTTTCCATTTCTTGTTTCTTTCAGGTTGATTTCTAATTCTTCTTTAGTTTTTTCCTTTTCATTTTCGTTATGTTATATCTTAGATGACTGTGTGATTGCCTTATTGTTATATCTCTGTCTTTTCTTTAGCCTTACAGTTAACATAAATTTTTGTATCACTTAATATCAGATATTCGTTTGCCGACGAATTTGTATTAATTAAAGACTGCGCCAGCCGGCAACTAAATTCTGATATGTCATCCAAGAATACCTAAAGGAAATGTAGGGTTCAAGAAGTAAGCAGTCGTGGTCCCAATTCTTCTATTGCTAATGGTTTCCCCTTAAATGCACGGTACAAAATTTTCCAAACGGTAGCTCAAATCCGCAGAAAGGATGACAAACTCATTTGATTATATTTAAAGAAACACATTTATTATTTCACAAAGACAAGTATACATGTTAATCAAATCCTTAATCTTAAAAGAGTCTAGGTTCCCTTTACTTAATTAATCACATTCAAAACTTCTATACTATAGTCCCTTACTTGACATAAATTCCTCACTTCTAAATGTACATCTATTCTCAGACTCTTATAACTAAATTACCTAATATTATCACACATGTAATATTGCATGTATACACAAGACAACTCAATACTTCTGACATGAACTTCTCTAGGATAATCCTTCTTATTGTTACTTAATCCCCACTCCAAAATTTCAGTTAACATTTAGTTACGTTCTGACCATATAACATTACTGATTCTAAATCACACAAACAGTTCGGACCTCGGCCTCCTGTTCGGCTGGAGCCAATATGCTTCCTTCTCAACTGTAGACAAAAGTGTCCAAATCGCAGACTGCTCTTATAGCACTACACAGAAATAGCATGCTTCCTTAACTTCTGTTTCTTTACTCTTCGGTTACTTTAATTCAACATTTAACATAAGAAAATCTTCCGCTTACCGTTCTTGCCTTGAACTGGATACTTTGGTCGACTTACTGTACCTTCACTGATGGCGGTCTTGCTATTCCTTTGTTTCCATACGAACCGAAAAACACTAATACACAGATTTGAACACTGACGTTGATTTCATCAGTGGCTCTTTCTTCTTATGGATCTGAATACATTGTAGTTGCAGCCTTGGCCCACGTAGCACACATAGCAAGGGGGGATTCTTGCTACACGTGGCGGCAAGCTCTACACAGCTCTCCGACAGGACTAGGTGCCGACGAAACCCAGAGACAAGAGATAAAAAAGCTATTCGAATTCTCGCCGAAACCTTTATACTCCAAAACAGCTCCCTCACGCGGTGGTGTCGTCACGCATACGGCGGCTGTCGATTGGACGCCGTGGCTACGAACTGCTTTTACATCGCTTAAAGTTTGCTCTAGCTTATACACATTTACTTGGCAATTTATACATGATTTTATATTTTAATTCACTTACAACTAATTTCTACTTTACTCATGGGCTATTTTAACATTGTCTAGAGCTCACACATTTGGATATTTACATGTTCTTGGATTGTTAAATGGCACATTCTCTGTCCGGAGGCATAAGCATGTCCTTATACTCTCCTAATGAGGTAACTTAGTGTTGGGTGGGAAAAAAGGATGACTCATCATTTTATTCCGACACAACAGTTAATTGTTTGCAAGTTGTCTGTTTTAAAATATTTGTCTGTCCACAATTCTGTGTAGTAATTTAGAAATTCTTCTAATTTCAATTCAGTGTTTAATTTTATGTTTTCTTTGGTATCTGCATTTAAGTGTTTCAAAATTTTATAAACATTGGGTCTTATTTTATATAAATAATGTTCTAAATTAGAAACAGATTTGTTCCATGATTCTCTGTCTTTTTCTGACTTCTCTCTTAGCTATGGCTCTTATTCTTTTATATTCTATTTCATCTTCTAATCGTTTACTGCTTAACCATTTGTGATAGGCTTCTTTTTTCGTTTTGATTATTTCTTTCATTGTATCATCCCAGATCTTCAGTTTTTTCCTTTTATTGAATTTTTTGGTCTTTCCTAAGCTTTCATTTGCTGCTGCATTTAGAATCGTTTTTATATTAAGCCATTCTATTTCTTCATTTTGTTTTATTTTGTCTAGATGTTGGTTAATTCTTTGTTCATATAACAATTGTACATTTGTGTCATTCAGTAGTCTAGTTTTATAAACAAATGTTTCAATTTTTCTTTCTGTTCTTGTTACTTGTAGCCATTTAGGTGGTAATCTTAATTTTATTTTAACAAGGAAGTGGTCACTGCTTATTTCATATCCTCTGTGAACTCTAACATCTAGTGAAAATTTTGATGTCTTTTCATTTAGTATAAAGTAATCTAATATTGATTTCCATCCTCTTGCTGCCCAAGTATATTTATGTATGTCTTTATGTTTATAGAAGGAATTCATTATTTTTAGGTTATTATAAACTACAAAGTCAATCAATTTTTTACCATTCCTGTGTAGAGTATGTTCTCCATGTATTCCTATATTATTATTAATTTTCGTGTTTCCAATTTTTGCATTAAGTCTCCTGCTAAAATTACGTAATCATTTTTATTTATTTTATTATATATGTTTTGTAGCTGATTATAAAAATCAATATTATTTTGTTCTCTTCCATCTTCTGGGGCATATAAACCAATTATTGTTAAATAGCCTCTATCTATTTTTATTCTAGCTTCTATTAGTCTTTCGTTCCATAATTTATAATGTTTTAACTGTTTTGAAAGGGAGTTATGAATCCAAATCATGACTCCTGCTTGTGCTCTTTGGTCTCTGCCAACTCCACTGTATATCACATTAAAATTTTCAGTTCTCATGGTTCCTTTTAATTTCTTTTTTGTTTCAGTGATTACTGCTATTTTAAAATTTCTTTCATTTAATAATTGGTCTAATTCTATTTCTTTATATGCTATTCCACTTACATTCCAGTTTGCCATGTGTATTATATTTTGTCGTTTCCATTTTTGTTTTACCTTTTCCATTCCATAGTCGTTTTCTATAGATTGAATCCGATTACCTTTTTCTGTCAGCTTACTAGTAGAATTATGTTTTCCATGTCAGGGGACTAGCCTGACGATGGAATAGTTCAGTGGTAAGGCTGCTACCTTAAGGCTTCTGAACTAGCCTACTTCTGAATTTAAACCCATAGGAGGAATAGGGTATATTGAAGGAGGAAAGAGTAGATTATAGAAGAATTATAGTAAGGTTTATAGAGAGGGCATAGTTGTAAGGCCAGAAATGAAAAGACCCCATTGCCCTTGAGTACTCTAATAGCATAGGGGTCATAAAATAAGAAGAGTTGGCTGATAAGGCCTTATAGGAAAGATTAAAGTAAGTGGATCTTCCTCAAAGTAGTAGAAGGAGAGGATAGATCCAGCTAGAGGTCCATGGGAGTGCCGCATCCCTTACAATCAAGATGATTGCCCCTTATGGTCCTGTTGGTCCATGAGTCCTTATTCAGTATATTCGGACCATTATTGCACCCATTTATTGCAGTTTCCATTATTGTACCCATAAAACAGCACTAGTTAGATCTGTAGGATCCTGCTATTCATACTCAGTTTGTATTTGCTTTCTTACCAGTGTGCTTTCATGCCTGTACTCCATGTGTGTGTCCATGAAGTTGCCTAGGTGGCTTAGGTAAAATATTGGCATAATAATTTATTAACTAAATAAATGTAGTTGATGTTTATTATCTGCAGATATGTGTTTATTCCACTACACTTCAACATCAGTAACCTATGCACATACTTAAGATACGATACGTTTCTGACATTCTGCAGTGATCTAGTGTACCATTTCCACCAACTTCACATAAAGCATTGGGAATGTTAGTTGGTATTACATGTGGGATTTTAATTTTGTTGTAAGAATGCTGGGCATCATTTCTGACCGGAATCAGATTCTTCCTCCATTTTGAAATCTTATTTCTTCAAAGGAACACCAGAAACAACTTGAACATAATGTTTTTTACTCAGTCTGGCTTACATCTGCATCTGATGTGAAGCTAGAAACTGTTACTGCTGATCACTGGCTAACCATGCATGAAGGTACAGAACTTTTGAAATGACTCTTCTACATCAACATGAGAGGCAAGCACTTCTCATTTAGAAACTTTCTGGGAATTCTTTTGTTTGTGTTACTTTTCACATTTTTATATAATATTGATCTCTATTATTGCAATTGGTTCAAGTCTAATATTAAGAAATAATATTTTGCTTTTGTGTAGCTGTTCCATCTCAGCCAAAATATGAAAGTCTTCCACCAGTAGCAAAGAAAGCCAGAGTTACTCAACAACAGGATGATTCTTTAGCTGATGAAGATCTGCAGATTTCCTCTGAGTTAGTTAAATTGATTTCTCAGGTTATGTGAAATTTGAAAATTAGTTTTGTAGCAATTTTAGAATGGTATATTAAGGAACATCAAAAACAGTAGATCCTCCCCCCTTCACCTGACTGGTAAAAAATTCCATTATGACTGCATGATGTTCCAGACTATGGAAGTGAGGTAATCAAGATGCATATGCTTTAGCAACAAAGGCTGGCTGATCGAAACCAAAACAGTTTAATGTGCATAGTTTCTTGTAATCGAATCACATACTTTATGTTTTATTCAATAACTGTGTTTTCTGTTATAAAATATTATATATGTAGATGCAGTAACAAAAAAAAAAAAAAAAAAAAGTTGCTGTGAGTCTCTGTACTGATTTCTTACAGTACAGTTGGAATTAAGTCTGTAGTATGTATTTGAAATGAACTGTTGTAATTTTCTATGCTCTTTATTTCTTGTCAGTTTAATCTAAAAGTATATACGTTATAGTATAGTACATAATTTACCCTTGAAAATGTCTGGGAAGAGGAAAAGTAAATTTGAGAATACAGAATCCTTAAAGAAGCAGAAAGCAATAATTGTCAGGTGAAAAACATGAAATGTTAAGCCTTCATGAATCGAATGAAAGTAATGGAACTTTCCTTCAAGTTTCATGTGTATCATTCCATGATAAGGACCATCTTAAAGAAAAAAGACAAAGTTTGCATTATATTTTATTACATTACACAGTTTGAACTGTATTTCCAGGAATATATTCCAATTCATGATGCTGAGCTTATGGAAAATTAGGATTTGATTTATGATGGTTCATTTAATGACAGTTTCCAGGATACCCACATAGGTTGTAAAAGGAGGGGAGGTCTACTCTAGTTGAAAATGTCTTCAATCACTTTGTGTATAGAGTTCCATAATCATATGCCAGGACACCACCACAAAATTTCCATCATATTGCTGTTATTGTTGTGGAATTAGCTCATTTAGTGGTATCTTGCAAACATGATTACAGTGGAGTTCACTATAGTGAACTTACTCACTACACCAAAAAATAAAAATAAAATAAATAAATAAATAAATAAATCTCTTAGTAAGAATGTTATTTTAAAGTAAATCACTGCAGGGAACTATTCTTATTACTGATTATTTTTTTGGTTCATACAAGTGTACCTATAATAAGAATTGACTGTAGGATCTTAATACAGTAAAATTTCAGCATATATTTTCATGCATAATGGCTTACTTGTACCTGCCATTCTGGTACCCTGGGATGACATATAAACATTGTTCAGTTTCTAAACAGAACCAATAGAATTAAATTATTTAGCAAAACTTTGCAATATACCTAGAATTTCATATTATTTTCATTCTTAAAATTGTTTAATTGAGTTTTGTGATTGTTGCAACTCAGTGATTGTCTTCAAAATTGACATACCCTAGAAGCATTCCAGTAGAATCAGCTTTATTTTAATTTTTTAGTTGATGTAGTTTTGCAGTATTACCTACCATCACCATGGAATGATTTTACAAAGTTAAATCAAATTTAAAATATCAAAAGTAATCACAAACAGATATATCAGTTTCCCAGCAGCATGAATCTCCAATATAAAAAAAAAAATTAAAAACAAATATTTTTTTTTTCTTTCTAAAAAAATAGTTTTTTGCTTGCTATTGTTGGTATAGCAAATTTCACATTATGAAGTACTGAAAATTCTTGAGAGAGAGAGAGAGTTAAGAACAGGCTGCTGACATAAAGAAAATGAAAAAAGTGGTTCTTGTTGGAGATCCGAATAGCAAAGAGGAAATGAATCCCACCAGGCATATAGGAGCATTTGGGGAAAATTTGGGAAAAAGGGCAAAGCTAATGATAATGGTAAATACTTACTGGACTTCTTCTCGGCACATGGACTAGTTATTACTAACACCATGTTTCAGCATAAAGATGTGCACAAATTTATATGGAGAGAAGACACAAGAAATAAAAAAGCCTCATTGACTATGTCATTGTTGATAGTGATATCATCATGCTGGTTCAGGGTACAAGAGTGTACAAAGGATTTGAAATTGGAAGTGACCATTACTTAGTACTAAGGAGGATAAAAAAGGATATCATATTGAAAAGAACAGTATATAAAAAAGTTTTAAAGAGAATTAAAGTTGAGAAGCTTTTACAGGTAAATTGTAGACCTCACTATAGAAACATTATTGAAGAAAAAAATTAAACAAATTGTAATCAATAACCAAACCTTGGATTTTCAGTGGTAAACTCGAA
Source organism: Typopeltis vanoorti (assembly GCF_054136105.1). Classification (NCBI taxonomy): domain Eukaryota; kingdom Metazoa; phylum Arthropoda; class Arachnida; order Uropygi; family Thelyphonidae; genus Typopeltis; species Typopeltis vanoorti. Next base: position 172,995,330 of record NC_143550.1, read on the forward strand.
AGAAGACATTCACTGATTCAGCTAAGGTGGTATGTGGTGTAGTCTGCAAGCATAGAAAAATAAGAACACCATAGTGGACACAAGAAGTTAAAGAAGCAGTTCTGGAAAAGAAGAAAACATGCCAAAAGCTCCTAGCAAATAAGTCGCCAGATACCTTAAAAGAATACAGAGAAAAACATAAGAAAGCTAAGTTGTGTGTAAAAGTAGTCAAAAAAAAAGTCATGGGAAGACTTTGGTAAGAGTATGGAAAATAAATATCAGGAACGTGGTAAAATATTCTGGTGGCTATTGAAGAAGCTTAGAAATGGAGGAAAAAGTACTGTAAAAGGCATCAAAGATTTTAAAGGTGGCATGAAAACTGAAGATAAGGATATCCTAGCTGTCTGGAGTAATTACTTTGAAAGACAGTTAAACAAACCAAGCAGTGACAGAAATGTACTAGAAAATTTTCAAGAGGAACATAAAGAGGAGTACATACTTGAGGTAGAAAAAATTGAGCTTATTTGCTAATGCATGCTATCTCATCATCTCTTCCATCCCCTGGTTTATAGAAGCATCCAACTATATAATTTGTTCTGTTGGTCTCTATCTCAAACCAGATTGCCTCAAATGTGCTATTGTCACTGGCCTACAGTTGACCTTCAACTCTCTTTGGTTGTAGTTCATCAGCTATCATCAGTAACACTCCTACCCCCCATTCTTTTCTCTCTATCTTCCTTGAACACACTATACCCTTCGCATTCTACCTCACTAACTATATCATCTTCGGTCAGCCATGTCTGACTAATGCCAATAACCTTTGGCCAAAATGAACTAACCAATGCCTAAAACTCCTTCCCCCTTGTTCCAAACGCTCCTGGCATTACTTGTACATGAAGTGCGAAAGCCCCTTAGGCCCACCATTATCCTGATGTTCATTCTAACTATCCCATTCTGGTTTGTTACTAATGGTAGTAACTTAGGCATTTTATGCACATTCTTTGACTCAACTGCCTTGTTGATATCTGCATATCCACTAAACAGCTTCCCCTCCCTGCCTAAAAGTTTAGTGTCCCTGATGATTTTGCACATCCACTTTTGTTTTGTTCAACAATACTTTTTCCAGACTCGGAACACTGAATTGATTCATATGCAAACCATCCTTCTATAAGTCATTTTGTCCACCGAACTCACTCCACACATCCACAAACTCCACATTATTCCTCCTGCATAACCTTCACATTGAATCATTCACTATTATTGTCCTCCTTCTCAGCTGTACTCTGTCATGCCATGGCAACAGACGGCAATATCGCTATGATAACTATTATATAGATATAATAATTAAGATGGCAATATCGCTATCTTAACTTTTTCACTCTTTTCTTTTACTGCTTCCAGTAATACTTTCATGTCCTCCCTCATGCCATACTTTTCTCCCTTGAAATCATTCATTCCAGCCAAAATGATGAACTCTTTTGCTTTATCCTTTAGAACTCTAATAGCCTCACTTACATCATTTACTTTTGCACTCGGGAAGCACGATCTCTCACCAATCATACCTCTTATGATAGAATCACATACAAGACTCAGTCCTTGATTTTTCCTTCTCTCTTAGTCAAGCATTCATTTATCTTTTCTTGCACTGCTTTCTTTCTGATATCTGCTGACCCACTTGCCAGATGCTTCTGTATTTGTTCCAGCTCTCTCTTTGTCCTATGTATCACTCTGCATAACTGAGCTATCTCCCTCCCATAAGTTTGCTACTCCTGTACTCACTAAATTGGCCCTTGAGGTGGAGTGAACAGGTGGCATCAATTACAGAATCGCATTAAAAATTAAGATATTATGAAGGAACTTGATATTGTTAACATTCAAGAATATGTGAGTTGAGCTAATATAAGGTGATATGGTCACAAACAGAATGGGAGAGGAAAGGCTAGGAAAATGTGTTTGATGCCAAGATGTCAGGGGAAAATACCCAGAGGATGACTAACATCTAGGTGCAGTTATGCATCCAGAAGTGTAAGATCTGACAATATTAGTGCTGATAAGTGATAAACTGATTGGAGGAAAATTGTTAACAGAACATAGTTACAGTGTAAACTTAATGGTGTATGTACTGTCAGAGAATCCTGTATAACTCTTGAAGGTACTTATCAGGAAATTGATAGTAATAATGAGATATTGGGGGAGAGCAAGTATAAAGTCTGGGGAGTTTCTTTTACAGAACAATGATTTCCATTGTGCTTATGAAACTATTTCACCATGGTGACCAATATGCAATATCAGTGTGATGGGGAGCAAAATGCAGTTTTATTATGTTTATTCTAATGTTTATGTTGCATTCATTAACCCTGCGGTCGAAAAAATTGCAGCATAGGTCACGTCTATCTGAGAGATACATTCATTACTAGTATGTGCTAAAATGCGATAAAACTTAAAAAAAAAAAAAAAAACACTACAAATATAATACATGATGGTTTATTTATTTTCACTTACAATCTAGAAATTATTGAACAAAGTAAAAAAGAAAAAAAACAATAACTAAACCAATGCTATACTGACATCGGAGTTCATGGTATCTCTCAGATACAATTTACTATCAAATATCACTTTCGCAGTTGACTCTATCATTCTCATCATCGGACTCAAATAAAAAAAATCACTGAATCTCTTCAACATCTGACGATTATCTAATCGATATATTTTTTCAGCCATTTTCAATGGTAAATAAAAAATAAAAAAAACTAAACCAATACTATACTGACATTCGAGGTTGCAGTATCTCTCAGATACAATTTACTATGGAATATCACACACCTTTACATAACACATGTTAACCCAAAACTGACCGCATAAACAGTGTGGAATATCACTCATAATATATGCATCCATAGCTATTCATGACCTCCAAGCAATACACTGGATATGTGTAAGAATATTATATTAAACAATTTGCTGGTATCTGTCAGATCAGCTGCGACCTCTGCAGGGTTAAATTCACAAAATGTAAATTATTAAATATATCATTTTCTTTCTTTAAATTCAAAAGTTGGCTTCCTTTGAAAATGTAAATTATGATTTTGATTTATATTTTCTTCCCTTCTTCTTTAGAATTGAAGGGCCAGACACAACTGGAAAAGAAAAATCTGTTGTCTCTCAGGACTGTGAGTTAGTAACACTGATGACTGTTGTCAAGGGTCGATTTGAAGTGACCACAGCGAATATGTATTTTTATGATTTATCTCCTATAAGAGAGGAAGGTATGTAACAAATTTACTTTTTGTGTTTATCACATGTAAATTTTATAACAGCACACACAGAAATTATGAACAGAAACAGCACACACACACACACACACACACACACACACACACACACACACACACACACACACACACAGTATGCTATTGAGCAATAGTATACTGTGTTTTTCTGACCTGAATCAATCCAAAATAGATAGTCTTTCCCAATTTTCTCCATTGCACACCAACAGTCATAGATGAGAGTAAAGACTAAATATATTAGTTATGCTGTTAAATAGCAAAAATTTGAAAGTTGGCAAATACAGAGTGAGTACTAAAATAGGCCATTAAAAAAATAAGAGAATGGAAAGGTAAGTCTTAGAACTAGTTGTGAAAATGTTTTCACTTGGTTTCCTTTCTTTTAGTGTTCACGGTGATCAGCATTCATTTTAGAAATTATGGACTTTACAACCATGTTATAAATAACTATTTTAATTTCCTGATGTTTCGACCTTCATATGAAGGTCATCATCTGGAGTATGTACAAATATATAAGGACAAGCTGAGTTACATTTCACACAGTAAGCTAAAGAAACAATGATTTGATCACCGGTAATTCTACTGGCATCACCTCTAGTGGAAAAAAAAAAATACAGATAAAATTAAAAATTAATTAATTATTTAGAAACTACATCAAAACTAAATTCTATTTAAGATAACATGAGAGAAACATTCTTTCATATAGATAGTTTTCTTACAGTAACAATGATGTCCTATTTTTGACATTAAAATTGTTATATTAGATTTAGGATTATCTACAGTCCATTTATAGTTAACTCTTAGGGAGAAAGGTTCTGTGGGTAGATTATGTCTTCCATGTACTAAAATTTTTCGACCATCATTATTGTTCAGATTGGGGTGGTTGATAAGAATTTCACAGGCTTCCTTAAATTTGCATTCATGCCATGTTTTGGTATGATGTAAACAACTGATGCTTTTCCAGTCAATTCTATGTAAAGTGTTCAGGGCATGATCTTCACCATAGTTATTATATTTAATGTGTCGTTTATGTTCCTTTTGTCTGATAGGAATTATGCATCCTATTTCCCCTATATATATGGTAGATTACAGGTGCAATAAATACAATATACTCCAGGGTGGGCCAGCAGAGGGAGTGGGTGTTTGAATGAGTTGAGTAAGCTTTTTAATTTTGCAGGAGTTTACGGTATGATGGTTTTTAAAATCTCCAAGTTTTGGACAACATATGCCAGTCTGGTTGGCCAAGTGGTTAGCATATCCACTCTCCAGCCAAAAGGCTGAGGGTTTGAATCTCGTCTTGGGCATGGATGTTTGTGATTGTCTGTGAAAATACTAAAATACTAGTGGTGGTAGGCGGTAGTTGGTGGATTGAGTGGTGGAGACAAAGAGCTGTAGATTAGGTACCCTCCTTCGATGAATCTTTGTAATCCTTGGAGGTGTCACGTAATAATAATAATATATAGAACCATGACAACAGTACACACAGTGGCATAGCAAGGAGGGGGCGGTCCGCCCCAGGCAGCACTTTTTTGGGTCTCACCTGAGACACAATTTTATTTGTCAACATTCTTTTATTTATATTAACTTAGCAATTTTTATTACTTAATTAATAATTAGTTTTTAACAACTATACTTACAACTAAAATAAATAAAATATAACTATAACAAAACTGTTACATTTCCCTATCTTAAAAAATAAATTCTTAAAAATAAAACAATAAAATGCATGGCAAGGCGATTGCTTTATTGGTTTATTGCCTGTACTGTGGTAGCTGCTTCTCAGCAGCGGGCACTGCACATTCGGTACACATTTGCGGAAACGTATTTTTTATATTTTTTTCCTTCTTCTAATTTTGCTTATAACTAAGGCCATCGACAGGATTTTAGGGCCCTCAGTAATAATAATATCTGTGTTTCTCTGTTATAGCAGGGTTTTTGCTTAACCCTTTTGATGCGTTTATGCATTGCATTGCATAAAAATTAACAAACATGATTTCGTTTTTACCCTAAAAATGCTAAAATGCCTGATTCATCATTAGTTTTTTCTAATCTGTTACACATTTATATCATTTGGCTCGTTATCGAAACTGTTGAAAAAATATTTATTATATTCTTTATGTATGATTAGTCTTAGAGCAGGGGTGTACAACATGCCTACCAAACGTGGCACGCCAACGACTTTTTTCTGGCATGCAACCCAGGGCTCATCTTAAAAAAGAATTAAATAAATAAATAAAAAAATACATTTCAAACATCTTCGCTGACACATATTTTAACTTAATATAATACAATTTTATTAAGTACAGTGATACCAAATAAAAATGCAATAAATAATTAAATCCTACCAACACTGTTTCAGTAATAATAAGTAATAAGAAAATTATAAACAAACATTCTATTTCCAAGCCATCTATATCTCTGCGATACTGATGTGCAAGTTTTGCCCAGTTCAGTTGTTGCGTTATTCGTCAGGCATCCAGTGGCATGACTCCTTAACCATCATTTGATATATATTTTCATGTTTCGTAAAGAACGTATGCGTTTTCTAAAGTATATTTGTATTTGGATTTTATTAAATCATAAGTCATTAAAATATGGATTGGAAATATTTATTGTCAATTAATATGCTTAACTTATTAAATATAAAAGCAAATTTCCTTTACATTGCCATAAACATACCGTATTTACTTGAATATAATTCACACTTTTTTTCCCCAAAATTAAAGCTAAAAATCGTGGTGCGAGATATATGTGGGGATTTTCGGAAACTAAAGTTTTCAATTTTTTTTGTAAAATCCCCACATATATTGCAATTGCTATTTCCTGCCTAGAGAGTAGTTTCCTTGTGTGCATCCTATCCAAATAGCACCATCTGCTTTCTCATTATTTCAAGCAAAAATTACCAGTAATTTACAGGACTTGAGATATTTAATGAACAATCCTTCATGAATGACTGATGAACAAGCAGCTATGGTACTAGGCTAGTAAAGATATGTGCATATGATTGGTGCGGTATTAACAAAAGATCGCGCAAGTCAAAGATAAAAGTCAGCAGACAATTTTTGAATTGAAATGCTAATTCTCTTCAACCAAATTCAATACCTGAAAGTGCCATAACAATATTCACTATATATTTCTTAGCTTTAACACATTTACAAATTTTAACACTTTCTGTTGATTTTTTTGCTCTGCATTTGAGCTGGGGAGACAGACTCCCACACGTCTAGTTTTTAGTATTTGCCAGTGCAGCATATGGTTTTGCTTGAGGCTAAATAGCATATTTTCTTGGGAAGGGGACATGTGATTCATTAGTTAGTTAGTGCCATTTTTATCCCAGCTAATTGCACTATTTGTTGAGAAATATATTACACAGACTGCAAATGTTTGTACCTTATTCAGTGATGCAATAAAATGACTTGCTTTTACTTGTGTCTGCAGACATATTGGCTAGTAGGGAGAGCGCATGGTTTGCCGTGGGAAGTAGTCACTATCGCGCTGACGTGAACGTGATTAAATTTTTTTTTTTTTTCTGTGCGAGGTATACGCGAAACTTTTCAATTTCTCTTTTTGCAAAGTAAAATCAGGGGTGCGAGTTATACGCGAGGGCCAGTTATATTCCAGTAAATACGGTAAGTTATTTTTAAAGCTACCATGTGAAATGTATTATCAATATTCAGGATTATGAAGTGTTATCTGCACATGATCAGATTGCATGCATACCCTTCTCTTTCATTTGCACATGTATGTAGGTCAGCTTACAATTGTACTAATTTTTGGTTTGCTTAAACTTAGTTGGTATATGCAGAGAGTGATTACGATGAGATTGAGTCCAAATTATAATTTTTGTCAGTGTCTATATGTCTCTGTCCACATTTTTACACTCCATAATCCAATTTTCATTAAAGTTAAAAGCTGCATAAATAAAGCAATTATTTAATTGCTTCCTTATATTTATTTATTTATTTATTTGCCTTCCTGCTCTTTACAGATTGAGCAGAATGTCACAACCACCAGCAAAGAAACGTAGACATTCGAATGAAAAGGATATTAGACAATATAAAGAATACTGGACTGAAAAAATGTGGCATGATTAAGAAAGATATTAAAGCATTATGCATTTTATGTCCCGAATCAGTTGTTCGTAATACTTCTTCTGTAAAGAGACATTTTGAAACTATTCATAAGAAATTAAGTAACAAAAGTGAGCCAAGAACAAAGAGAATTAATTTCTCGTGAACTGAGCAAGCCAAAAAAAAAAATAGTCCGATACTTTGATGAAATTTATTTCAGGTAGGCCTAGTTCCAATTTAGTTGCTGCTAGTTTTGAGGTTTCAAAAGTTATTGCCAACATGGAAAACCACTCAGTGATGGGGAGTATATTAGGGAAGCATGGCTAGAATGTTCTCCATTCCTTTTTGACAATCTTTCAGAAAAGGTAAAAATTATTCAGCACATTAAAGAATTGTTTGAGTAGAAAAAAAATTAAGGATAAAACATGTAAGTTGGAAAGGAATACACCAGAGTAATTAACAAAAGATTTGGTTTCATGTAAGTTCTTTTCTATTTGTGTTGATGAGAGCAAAGACATTATATCATCAGCTAGGCTGGCAATCTTTGCTCGATTTTGTATGGATGACAAATTATGCAAAGAGATGATTAACCTTGTAACACTACCTGAGTGTACGTGGGGTTGAAATATGTAAAGCAGTTAGGAACGAATTATCTATTCGGCAAATTGATATTTCAAAAGTGGTATCCATCACAACAGATGGTGCACCCAGCATGATTGATAGGGAAGCAGATTTTGTAAATCTGTTTGCAAAACATGTTGATCATCCACTAATAGGTTTTCATTGCATCCTACATGAGGAGAATTCATGTGCAAATGCTGGCTTAAAGGAACTTTAAAAAGTGATGCAAACAGTAACCAAGGTTGTTAATTACATTTCTGCACTTGCTTTGAATTAAAGACAATTTCAGAATCTATTGAACGAAGTGGATTCAGTGTACAACGGACTAATAATGTACAACAATGTCCGTTGACTTATTCGAGGTCTTGTTCAGCAATGATTTGTTGAATGCGTGGATGAGATGAATCTCTTTTTGACTGATCAACAAATGTCTTATAAAGAAATGTATGACATCATGTGGGTTTGTAAACTGATGTTTATTACAGATTTTTGCGAACATTTAAATGACTTGAACCTCAAACTACAGGGCATGAAGTCATCTTCAAATAAACTTGCAGATGTTTTCGTGAATAAATATGGAAGATTTTGAAATGCAGTTGATTGATTTTCAAAGTAGCTGAATTTGGAGGCAGAAATTTGTTTTCAAAGTTGACTTGGAAAATATTGAAAAGGATCGATTAGAGACCGGAGTAACAGAAAGAGAAGTGCAGGAAAAGGGATACTAAGAACTTGGAATGCTATTCCCGAAACTTTTGTATGTTTAAACATTCTTGCAACAGCATTAATATCAATTTTTGCATCTACATATTCTTTTGAATCAATGTTCTCAGTGGTGAACTTTGTTAAGTCTTATAACAGGAGTAGCCTTACATATGAAACTAGTAATTCATGCATATTTCTAAAGGCTACAAAATATAAACCTTATATAAATTAATTGTCATTAGTGATGCAGCAGAAATTTCATTGATGCTAAATAAATAAAATATCCACTATTTTTCTTTCTCTAATTTTGATTGTTTGATGTTTTCTGCTAAAAATTGTAAAGATTAACTTCTGTTTAATATATTATGTAGGTAAAATAACAATTTATTTTGTTTGTAATTTTTATGTATTACTCGTAAGGGATTAAGAAGTAATACAATTATATCTTTAATTTTATTTTCTTTTATTGTGCTTTAGTCAAGCGAAATGATTATGAGATTGTGCACTACAATATATTGGGAAAACTTTAAAAAACTCATGTCTGATTGATCTCTATAAAAAAAAAAAATCAGAATTATTGTTGACTCTTTTGCTGATGTTAAAAATTGTGTCTTTAAATTGCCTTAAATGGCCTTATATGGCACCTAGATTACACTTAAGTGCAAATAAAAAAATATTCACGCTATCAACAGGATAGGACTTTTAAGAAAAAATTCTGTGATTAATTTTTACATTCATTCAATCTTTACAAGAATAATGTTTAATTTGCCAAATACTTCGGTCTGAATATTACAGACCATCTTCAGTGGCTACATAGGAATAGTTTTTAAAAAACAAAGTGAAATATGAACAATTGATCATTCATACATAGAACAAGCCGCGTGATGTCATATCGCTAAGTATTAGAAGAGTAAACATTTTAAAAAAAAACATAATTAAAGATATTAATTCAGAAATCATATAGTGATCTTAAATAACATTAGACTGGAAAAAAAAAAAATTTAATGTGTTATCCTGATTAAACTTTCCCAAATTTTTGATATAGATATACAGTCGTTTCGATTCAAGTTAGGATGTTGAAGTAAGGCCTCTACACTTTCTTTAAATAAACGTTCAAATTTGTAGCGACATCTGTGTAAGAGGAGAGTCTTGGACCAAAGGATGTTGTGGTTTGTTTCTAATCCCTGCTGAGCTAATCCAGATTTCTCAGGTTTGTTGTGTTGAATTGATGACTGATGCTCTTGAATTCCTTTTTCTATGGAACTAGTTTGTCCAAAGTAAGAAAGATTACAATGATAAGGAACTTGATATACACCAGGTAGAGACAAGGTTGAGCATTTATCTTTAGATGAAGGAAAATGGGTGGATAATTTATTAATAGGTGTATAAGTGGCTGTTAGATCATATTTCTTTAGAATTCTCAAAATTGGTTCTGAAATCTCGGAAATGTAAGGAATTGGAACTCGACATATTGAATCTTGGTCGTTCTGTGTTGGTTTGTAAGAATCAAAAAGTTGTTGTGTACTTTTTTCGGAGAAGCCATTTAGTTTCATGTGACGTTTGATAGTCGAAAGTTCCTTCTGTAATAAATGAGACGTTGACCAGTTAGTTTTGGCTCGTCGGATTAAACATTTTGTGACTCCTGTTTCTTGACAAGGGTGATGAGCAGATTCTTTGAGAATATAACGACCTGTGAAAGTTGGTTTTCTGTAAACTGTTGTTGTAAGAATACCAGAAGGTGAACAGATGAGAAGGACATCTAAAAAGGATAACTTGTTGTCTTTTTCAATTTCCATGGTAAACTTTATACGAGGATGTAAGAAATTGATACTGCTTAAAAAGGAAGGTAAGGAGTCTCTGTCGTGAGGCCATATAGCAAAGATGTCGTCTATATATCTAACCCAAAAGGATGGTTGAGGGAATATAGATGAGAACAGGACTTCTTCTAGATGTTCTAAATAAAAGTTTGAAAGAGCAGGAGAGAGTGGATTTCCCAAAGCTGTTCCTTCCACTTGGTTGTAAAATTTATTTTGACATAAGAAATATCCAGAGTGCATTACGAAATCAAATAGTTTTATAATATCTAAACCACAGATGTGATGTTCTTGTTCCTAAACAAATCAAGCCTTTCCAAGTTCCAGATAATTGGATCGTCAACGTATCTGGTCGGCCTTTAACTGATAATGAAACACTCATCCTCTCAAAAGGACATGATTTCTCTATTGTTCCAAAAAAAGATTCCATGTCTAGATTTTCTAGTTAATATCGAACGGAACCTCATTCATTTGTCAAGTGAAAAAACTAATGCTCTCCGTCTTGAAGTTGCTTCTTCGCTACTTAAAGCCAAGCTTCCTCCTTCAAACATATCTCCTTCTGAAAAGAAAGCTATACGTTCCTTAAGAACCAACAGTCACCTAATCATTACCAAAGCTGACAAGGGAAAAGCGACAGTAATTATGGACCCTTCAAACTATAGAAGAAAACTTTCCCTTTTACTTCGAGATCATTCAACATACCAGGAACTCAATTACGATCCAACCAACAGACAACTGAAGAAATTAAATTCCCTTCTAGATGAGGTCATAAGTTTAAATGTAGACACTATTGAAAGACAAAAAACTCATTTTGCAAGGCCTCCCAGGTTTTATGGTCTACCAAAAATACATAAGACAGATATTCCTCTTCACCCTATGGTGCATTGTATTGATTCTCCTACCTATCTCATAGCCAAATATCTATCTAAATTATTAAAGTCACACATTGGCAACTTACGCTCTTTTTTGAAAAATTCTTCTGATTTCTTAAATAAATTAAAAAACTTCTCTTTACAACCTACAGATGTTATGGTTGCCTTTGATATAGAATTTTTATATATAAATGTATCACTCAAAGAGACTTTGGAATTACTAGCTGACATCTTCCCACAAGATATTATAAAACTATTTGATTTCGTAATGCACTCTGGATATTTCTTATGTCGAAATAAATTTTACAACCAAGTGGAAGGAACAGCTATCCTTACTTTCCTTTTTTTAAGCAGTATCAATTCCTTACATCCTCGTATAAAGTTTACCATGGAAATTGAAAAAGACAACAAGTTATCTTTTTTAGATGTCCTTCTCATCTGTTCACCTTCTGGTTTTCTTACAACAACAGTTTACAGAAAACCAACTTTCACAGGTCGTTATATTCTCAAAGAATCTGCTCATCACCCTTGTCAAAAAACAGGAGTCACAAAATGTTTAATCCGACGAGCCAAAACTAACTGTTCAACGTCTCATTTATTACAGAAGGAACTTTCGACTATCAAACGTCACATGAAACTAAATGGCTTCTCCGGAAAGAGTACACAACATATTTTTGATTCTTACAAACCAACACAGAACGACCAAGATTCAATACGTTCAGTTCCAATTCCTTATATTTCCGGGATTTCAGAACCAATTTTGAGAATTCTAAAGAAATATGATCTAACGGCCACTTATACACCTATTAACAAATTATCCACCCATTTTCCTTCATCTAAAGATAAACGCTCGACCTTTTCTCTACCTGGTGTGTATCAAGTTCCTTGTAATTATAATATTTCTTACTTTGGACAAACTGGATGTACCATAGAAAAAAGAATTCAAGAACATCAGTTATCAATTCAACACAGCAAACCTGAAAAATCTGGATTAGCTCAGCATGGATTAGAAACAAACCACAACATCCTTTGGTCCAAGACTCTCCTCCTACACAGATGTCGCTACAAATTTGAACGTTTATTTAAAGAAAGTGTAGAGGCCTTACTTCAACGTCCTAACTTGAATCGTAATGACTGTATATCTCTATCAAAAATTTGGGAAAGTTTAATTCTGGATAACGCATTAATTTTTTTTTTTTTTTCAGTCTAATGTTATTTAAGATGATTATATGAATTTCTGAATTAATATCTTTAATTATGTTCTTTTTTTTTTAAATGTTTACTCTTCTAATACTTAACGATATGACTTCACGCGGCTCGTTCTATGTATGAATGATCAATTGTTCGTATTTCACTTTGTTTTTTAAAAACTATTCCTATGTAGCCACTAAAGATGATCTGTAATATTCAGACCAAAATATTTGGCAAATAAACATTATTCTTGTGCTAACGTGTATATATTTCTAATCATTATGTCACAAGTATCGTTAAAAAATCAATAATCACTCTTACAATATTCTTTGATTTTACCATTCTAGTGTGATTTTTGATTATTTGTAAAGGTCTTCTCAGTACTTAAAAGTCACCAAATAATAATATGATCCCTAAAATTTCGTACCAACAAAATTTTGGGGGACATACTGCTGCGCGTTTGGGAGTTCACAGCGAAAACATTAGCCAGTCTTACCAGCGGCGATGGTGACTAAGCATCAGATTGTCAGAAATGCTGTCTTTTTGATTTTTTTGGAGTATTTTTGGTGTGTCTTGAGAAGGGTGGCAAACTCAGGGACCGCCCTAGATGGCAAAAGCACTTGCTACGCCACTGAGTACACATCCTCTGGTTGTTCAAAAGCGCAAACTCCTCCAGTAGCCAGTTAGAGATAGCTGACCCAAGACTTCTACTTATTATAAACAGCATCTGGTGAAGAGCTTGCTGACAAGTGCTGCCATCTCTTGGTCCATAACACTACATTTGTTCGTTGGCATAGTGTGAGTTCTACAGTCAATTTTCAAAAACACTCCTGTAGTTGGTAACTAGAATTGAACCTACATTTTTTTTTGGGTGGCCTCATGCTGTGGGTGCAAACACCACTTCAACTGTGTTACACAGGCTCTCATTTTAACATTATTAAAGCGTTGTTTCTCAAATGGTAGTTGACTCCATACATCTATTATAATGAATAATATTCTTGCTTTGATTCTCTGCTCAAGCATCAGTTAACAAATCAGCGGGTATCTGAGGAAAGCAATATCAGATTGTGTCCCCCATGGTTAGGAGGTCAAACAAGGCAGGCATTAGATGGATGAGCAGTAGCATCAAGCTTGAACTGCAAAAAAAGAAAATGTTATGGAGAATTTACAAGGAGAAAGGCGATCAGGACACTCATGAGCAGTACAAGGCTCAAGCTAGGAAGGTTACCAGCATAGTAAGAAAAGCTAAATCAGATTATGAGAAGACCTTAGCCAAAGAGATCAAGGGTAATCCCAAAGAGTTCTTCTGCTATGTGGCAAGTAAGAGGAAGAATGACTTCGGAAGGATAACCTTAGTGGGTGCTGATGGTATTGAGGTGACAAAATCAGATGTAATAGTCGAGTTACTGAGTGATCACTTTTCAAAAGTCTATCACCCAAGTGAGGATATCTCTATACCTACAGCAATACCTAATGTGAGAATTGAAGCTAAAGAATCAGAGGTATTAAATATATTGCAAAACTTAAATGCAAACACTGCGGTAGGCTTAGATGGAATATCAGCTCGGGTGTTGCGTGAATGTGCAAATGAATTGTCAACCCCTCTCACCTGGATATTTAACTTAAGTTTGAACTCTGGTATGGTCCCTAGGGAGTGGAAGTTAGGCAAAGTGGTTCCTTTGCATAAGGGTGGCTCTAAAACTGCAGTATTGAATTACAGACCAATCACCATCTCAGGAGTAGTGGTAAAAGTATTGGAAAAGTTGGTTAAAGACAAAATTCAAGAATGGGTGGATCAGGATATGATACTCTATAGAGGCCAACATGGTTTTGTTAAAGGTAGATCCTGCCTTAGCAATCTATTAACTATTCATTATAGAATAACATCTGAGTTGGACAAGGGAACTGGCTACACAGTGGTACTTCTGGATTTTGCTAAGGCTTTTGACAGGATACCCTATAGAACACTGTTACGCAAATTGGAGCAGATGGGAATGGATATTAAATTGGTGATATGGATAGGAGAATGGCTCAGGGAGAGATACCATAAGGTGGTGTATGGAGGAGCCGAGTCCAGAATGAGGCAGGTGACCAGTGGTGTGCCTCAGGGCTCTGTGCTTGGGCCAATGTTGTTTAATTTGTATATAAATGATATAGGAAACGGCTTAAAGGGAGATGTTCAGTTGTTTGCTGATGATGCAAAGTTGTGTAGTGCAATAAAAAATCAAGCTGATGTTGAAAGTTTGCAGGAGGATTTAAATAAGCTGGTAAAATGGGCAAAAGAAAATGGATGTCAGTTCAATGTGGAAAAGTGTAAAGTCATGCATTTTGGGATTAAAAGATTACCAGCTGTGTACTACATCGATGGAAAGGTACTCCAAGAGATTGATGAGGCTAGGGACTTAGGGGTATTGGTAGATAGGGAGATGAAGTTCAGAGGACACATTGCTAAGGTGTCCAAGATTGCACATAGGATTACTTGGTTGTTGAGGAACACACTGACATCCAGAGATAAAGAGGTTATTATTCCCCTTTATAAAGCATTGATACTTCCACATTTGGATTACTGTGCTCAGGTCTGGTCACCTGGATTCCTTGGGGATGAGGAGGCTGTGGAGAGGGTTCAGAGAAGAGTGACCAAGTTGGTGAGTGATATAAAAAATGCTCCCTACATTGATAGATTGAGAGCTTGTGGATTGCAGAGATTGGTTGATAGGCGAAGAAGAGGGGATATGATAGAAACATTCAAATTACTAAAAGGTTTTTATAGGATTGATGCAGGGGAAATGTTTCAGCTGTGTGATAGTGATGGAAGAACAAGAGGTCATCTCTGGAAATTAAAGAAGAGTGTGGTTAACAAAGGTGTCAGAACAAGGTTTTTTGCCTGGAGGGTGGTGAATGAGTGGAATTCATTGCCTGACTTAGTTGTGAGCTCTTCGTCTGTAAATGAATTCAAGAAGAGATATGACAGATATTGTTTTGCTAGTTTGGGTCTCCCGCGATGAGTCTACTGACTCCATGGAGATACCTGTAATAATAATAATAATAACAAAGCCTATGCACAAAATGTCTTCACAACCAGTTTACTTGTATACAGAGACTGCTGTTGGATCCTACTTCGTCTTAATCTATACCTTGGATCCGACATGTCATTTACTGTGATTTTCTTAAACAAAATAGAAGGTTGCTAGTTGATTTCTAATTCAAATATAAAGAAAATTTATATTTAAAGACTGCGCCACTTTATATCTGAATTAGTTCTAGAATTGAAGATAAACCAACTCACAACTATCTCTCCTTTTAGGTGTCAATATTATATATACTGGCCGAGTATATTTAATTTACTTAATTTTCCCACTTTGATTTGAATATTTTATGAATGGTGCAGTAAAAGAGATTCAGGCAAAATACAACCTTTCATTAACAAAAACAAACATTTAATTTTAAAATCATAGATATTACACTTAACTTCAAATCAGTAATTAAGATGTCACAATCACTTCAGCTTTTCCGATAAGTACAATCAAACTCTGACAAGATAAATCTGTTATCTCTATATCACAGTCTTTTCATAGTTCCTTAAGTTCCAAATACAATAAAATTTACAGTAATACCTCTTCATAAACAGACACTTTTGATCTTACGCTTCTTTTAACTCTCCGCGATAGTTACTGTTAACATCAGGGAATTCTAAGATGAAACTCACACACTTCTCTGAACAGAAATTTGGAATAATCTTACCGTTAATCTTCTTCCTTCATCAACATACACACAAACACTTTTTATAACTGTAAACACTTTTAACAATAAACAGTACTCATTAAAATAAATCTTCTAGCATTAACTGAATTAATTTACGGGCACAACACATATAATCAGATGTTCTTGTATGAAGCACTACTGATTACTCTTGAATTAGGGCAATACACAATAATCCTTTGACTTGGGGTTTTATATGTACAGATGTTCATTCCTCCGACATTCAAATAATTCTTTAGGCACTATAATTCTAAACACCGCTATCATTAAACATAACCCTCTTGCCTCTATTTATTCTCTAGTTACTTCTTATTATGCTTCACGTTTCAGTGTGTCCTTGAAAGGTCGGCCCTGAAAATAAATCTCAACTAAAATATCGCTAGTCATTCAGTAGTCACTCAGCTATCTTCCGTTGCTTTATTTGTTATTCAGAAACTTATTAGCTAACTGTTTCTCAACTTGTAGACTTTATTTAGTTGCTTGAGTGACTTGCCGACTCGCTGTTATCGCACTGTGATTGCCGAATGCCCGATTCCAACCTAATGCCAATCCTTCTCTCTCTAATAAATCTCTAATCTCCTAATTAATTAATAATTCCAGCGTTCGTCGCTTATATATCAGTTTTTCCCCCCTAAATTGCTCACGTCGTTTCTTTCTTAAACTCTTTTCAATAAACCTCACGTGGTGTTCCAAAACGTGCTCGCTCACTTACATACGTTTCCATGACAACCAAAACAAAACATAATAAAATTGAGCTATTACATAACGTTAAACTTCTACAAACAGGAATAAATAGACAATATTTACATTTCAATAAATGCGCAGTTAAAATATTGAATATAAATTCATATAATATTAACATAGTGATAAATAAAATAGCTTAATAATATTTAATACAGTCTTTTCATTATTAATGCATATAGCTGTGATTATATAATTAGATATTAGACAAAATTAAAGTAGTTATATGAATATTAAAATGTAAAATAAGTTGTTTACATTAAATAATATTTACACAAGTCTTGCTTGGTATATGGTATATTATGTTAAATGTGAATGAAAAAAAAAAAATATATATATATAAAACAATTTCATTCACAGTTTAACACTGCTAACTTCACAGTATTTCTATTCCACCATTTGATAATTATCTGAACTTTATGATCACAAGTGCTTCTCTGTTGAGCACATCATTCACATGATCTACAGTCTCACTCCAGAGACAGCTTCAAAAATGGTTTCATTTGATGAGAATCCACTTCTCAAAAAAATTGTAGCAAGGATGTCACTTAAAGAGAAACCATCAGACATCCCTACAGAAAAAATGGATGTTTCAATATCCACTGAAAGCAACTTGAACTTACTCAGTGATGTATTGGACTTTTTTTTTCCAGAGGAAGAGATGGACACTGGTCATCCAGAAATATTTATATCAGAAATATAAACTGGACAAGAGTAAGTCATCAACCTCTGGGAAATCAGGCAGGTCTACAAAATCTAAACAATAAAAAAATTTTAACAGTGGTGTTAAATTCTGATTGAAAGAGAAATTATTCCATAATTAATTCATTCAGATTTAACAAGTAACGAAGCTAATAATTGTGCATCAGAGAACAGAAAACGAATTATAAATTACCGATAATGTTTATAACTTAAGTATGTTTCTTTATCCTTTATACTCTTGTTGGTCATTGTTAAATTTACCAGAAGTTAAAAATATGTGAACCTAGTGTTAATGTGTAAGTATCTGAGTCATTTTGCAAGCAAGATAATCGGATTAAGCATTGAAGACCCGAGGCGAACACGTGCGCAAGAGTCGAGTTATGCACGGAAGTTTCCAGCGCAGATGCTAGGAGAAGTGGTGGCACCGGATGCTCGAGGAGTTAGGTGCCAAGTGCAAGAAAGGAGGGGAGACTGTGACATAGGAAGGTGAAGAGTGCGCCTTGGATATATAGAGCATGGCAGTGCCAGCTCAGGATTTTTTTCTCTTCGTTCTACAGGATGGAGCTCCGGAATTCCTGAGGAAGGTTGCAGGAGCACGTGGACATATCATTGGACAAGTAGTTCAGTGAGCACAGACCTTGGCCCTGCAGAAGGTACAGCACAGACCGACAAGTCATGTCGAACCACTTGATCCGATAGCGGCAAGCTAGAGTAGCTTACTTCGAAGGAGGCGAATCGTGTCCAAGCCCACCAGTTGATTCTTTCAGATGAAATCAAGCAAACGCATGGTCAACAAGATGAAGGCACTCCAAAGACAAATGAGGAGAAGGCCAAGTATTTCTACGGTCCCTGGTAATGTTAAACTTTGTTCTATTATGCATTTGTACTAAGAGGGATAATTCGTGGTACGTGCAAGGAACTTTCTAGTTGTTCAAGTTTCATTAAATGAAAGGACTCTAGGGCTTAAACAAGAAGAAAAAGGGGGAACCGTATGCTCTAAGAAAAAGGATTGTGTAGGAATATGTTAATGCTTTATGGTGTACTTAGTCTGTTAATTCATTAGTCTCTAGAAATGTTGATTACTGATTGGAATGTTTAGCTACTAGTTGAAGCTCTAATCTAGTTTCATTTGAGATTTTGAGGCGTGTTATAAAATGTTAAGAGAGAAAGAAAGTATTTTTAACTTGGGTATAGTTATGTTAAAGATACCAAGTAATTTTAAACCTGGTTTTACTCCATTTTTTCCAGACAAAATGTCAAGTTTGCGCCTGCAATATATGCAAGACTAGCTGATCCCACAGGTAGTGCAAGACCAAGGCAACTTGTGGTAGAAGTGGAGCAAGCTCTGATCACTAATCTGATCAGAGCGATCAGAACTTGCTCCACTTCTACCACGAGTTGCCTTGGTCTTGCACTACCTATGGGACCAGCTAGTCTTGCATATATTGCAGGCACAAACTTGACATTTTGTCTGTTTGCTTACTTGGAAAAAATGGAGTAAAACCAGGTTTAAAATTACTTGGTATCTTTAACATAACTATACCCAAGTTAAAAATACTTTCTACATCTATATCTCCTTCTGAGATTTTTATTTAATAAGGTTATAACACCTAATGGTAACTCGTTTTGGTAAAATACTTACAAGCTCTGCATTACTAAATCTTGGTATTTCTAGCCTGGCTCCCACTGATGAGATCTCAATAAAGGTCGAAACCGGTCTGGGTAGTGGCCCCTTGCCTTTAATACAAAACATCATACATCCCCTTCTTGGAGATGTGTTTCGGCATTAAGGGTAAATATTAAGATTAGTGATCAGAGCTTGCTCCACTTCTACCACGAGTTGCCTTGGTCTTGCACTACCTGTGGGATCAGCTAGTCTTGCATATATTGCAGGCGAAAACTTGACATTTTGTCTGTTTGCTTACTTGAAAAAAATGGAGTAAAACCAGGTTTAAAATTACTTGGTATCTTTAACATGTTAAGAGAGAGAGAGAGAGTTTGTATCACTTAATTAATTGAACTGAAGGATAGTTGTGATTCTAAGCTAGTAATTGTTATCTGTAATATATCTGATATGATGAATAAATGTCTTTCTTTTTTATTAATCTAACAACTTGCCTGATTTTGATCTCTTTGCACCGCTCATAAAAGTCAGAACCAGTGTGGGTGTTAAGACATAAGAACAGCTATGACTGCAATGAAATATAAGTTTTGTAAGATTTAAGTACTTAACGAACTTATCAAGGAATTAGTTAATAGTGTACATTTCTGAGTGTTAATTCTCTGATTATTGAGTTATTCTCTTGTCTAGAATTTAGGGTTGTGCAGCTTCATGATATAAATTTTTCCTAAATCCGAGAAGGGATTAGCACCAGAAACAAAACAAGGGAATTGGCGCTACCCAAAGGCAATCCCTTTGTCTTCCATACTTTGCACACTCTTCATTAGATTAATTGGCAGCCTAGAGTTGAAAGTGTGACTGCATGCGATTACTAACGTTAATATAAGCAAGTAGAAATTTATAAAAACAAGAGTAAGAAAATATTACAATGGCGCAGTCGGTAGGATTTGATTTACGTGTATTTAAAATAAGAGAATAAGTGAATCAAAGTGAACAGGTTATAGGTTAAGATCAGGCAAGTTTGATATTAAGAGTTTTAAAATATAAATTTTGTAAAGAAGAGAGAAAAGATATTGTTAACTGATATACCATTATGGCTCAACCATCTAGTTCAGAAATGGACAATGGCGAGTTCTTTAGAACAATAAATCCACAGCAAGTCTTCCCGCAATTTTCTGGGGAGGAGCCCGATGACGTATTGGCATTTTTCACCTACGTCGAGGAACTAAGAAAAATTAGAAATTGGACTGACTTTCAGTTGCTCATTTTGCTTAAAAGTAAACTAATAGGCAAAGCGAGTAACTTCCTATATTCCTCCCAGATATTAAAAGAAACCCTAAATTACTCATTAATATAAGCAAGTAGAAATTTATAAAAACAAGAGTAAGAAAATATTACAGTTGAACTGTCATGGCTTTTGCCAGAATATTGATGATATCAAGCACCTGCTGCTGAAACACAAACCTTTATTTTGTTTCTGTCTGCAGGAAACTTATTTACTGAAGGTAGGATTCCCACTGAGAATCCTACCTTCAGTAATATCGCTCTTATATGCAAGGGCAGAACTGGAGGTGGTTCTGCACGTGGTGGAGTAGCTATTCTCGTGGACAGTCATATCCTTTTCCATCATGTTCAGCTTAATACTGCTCTGGAAGCAGATCCCCATAGATTCTTATATATGGGGTTTCTTATCATGGTGTGCTCAATATATTTACCACCAGGCTCTAAATTAAATGAAATGAAACTCAATAATCTCATAATGCAACTGGCTCAGCGCATGCTCCTAATGGTGACTTTAATGGGCATAAGACTCTGTGGGATAGTGCTAACACAAGTAAATGAGGTCCTATCATTGAACAAATTGCTTGATAAACATGACTATGAATAATGGAGTAAATATCTTCTTCCATATGCCTACTTGCAATTATTCTGCAGTCGATCTTAAAATCTGCTCCTCTGCCATTTTGCCACTGCTCATATGTGATGTTAATTAAAACATATATGGAAGTGACCATTTTCCTGTTATTAGCACTATGTCTTCACAGGAACCATGTCCTCATGCACAGATGCCCATGTGGAAAATGGACTAAGCTGACTGGGATACATTTTCCCATCTTGCAAAATTTAATGCTGAAGCAGTCAGCCAAACATCTATTAATGAAACAATGAAATATGTGACATGGGTTTTTCCAGATTGTATTGTCCTTGAAAAAAAAAAAAAAAAAACATCAAGATAGAGCATGAGATATATTTTGTATATATCCTACCACATCACATTTAATAGCATTTAAGCATGGTAAGGCTAAAGCACATTAGGTGAGATGTCAGAGTCAAAAACAAACCTGGATTAAATTTACATCATCAATTAATCAAACAACCAGTGCAAAAATTGTATGGAATAAAATCCTGAAGATGAAAGGTAGGTAGATAGAGCACACCATTTGTCTACCTTGGAACATAATGGATGTATTCATATTGAAGAATTTATGGCAACAAAAACATACGTGTTAGATAAATTACTTTAACTTATAATTAAAAAAATAACACTCTATTATTATTTTTATGGTTAATATAGCCTACTTTCGTTTAGAAGTGCCCCTTTTTTTTATTATGTCATTGGTTTTTTACTCAAATCTTAGGGCATTACTGATGTGTTATAAAACTAATATACGAAGAATGATATAGGAGGAAAATTCAGACATACCTTTTTTGGATGTTGTTGCTATCTCCTTATCCCGACGATATGCATTCATCTGCTGTTAAGCTATTAAAGGAAGGGGCTTTTGGGAAAGTGGGGGTAAAGTAATGTGGAGGAATTATTTGAAAAAATCCAGGTTTTTTATATGTATGATATTATTATTAACGGTGGGTAGAGAGCATTTGGGAGGGGAGGGTGAGAGAAGGATCTGAAAATATTTTTTAGATAGAAACTATTTTTTGGGGAAGAGAAAGGATTGGTGGTAAAAGGTCAGGGGTGGAAGTAACAAGATGCGAGCCGTTTTGACAGTGTGTCATCTTTGGAACTCGTGGGGGAAGTGGAGGCTATGTCATGTCGGCTTGGTGTTTCTGTATTTGGTGTGTTTGTGTTATCTCCTATTGGTCAGAGTTGTGACCTAATTTTTATGTTATGGTGAAGCTTCCAACTCTCGGAGATTATGTAGGGATAACACTCGATGTTTCGACCTCTGTATTGAATTCATCATCAGGAAAACAAACATATGCACAGGACACAAGCTACATGACACTAAACAAAAAGTAAGATAAATCTAAATGCTTTGTTAATCGTTTACGCTAGCCTGACCTCTGGTGAAAAATAAATAAATAAATAAACAAATAAATAAAAATTATACATAAATATAAATTAACAAAATAAAATAATTTTTATACATAATAGTCTCATCATATCATCTGTATATCATTATACATAAGTATAATGATATACAGATGATATGATGTATATCATTATACATAAGTATAATGATCTACATTGATATACAGATCATTATACATAAGTATAATGACATACAGATAATAAAAAAACTAAATAAATAAAAATAAGAGCTTTATAGTGGAACTACAGTTATGAACAAATTAATCCGAACACTCACATTTTAAAGAAAAATTTTAATTCTGCAAGAAAATAAGTACAAAAATGAAGCTCCAACTTTGCCTAATGATTTATATGTACTCCTCTGTTTTTAATAAGTTTATTAAGTTGCTTAGGCATGGACTCTACCAATGTAGAACACATTTTGCTTATTTCTATATTTCAAAACCATTCTAGACTCTTGAACAAAATTAACACCTAATGATATAAACTTAATCAAGCTAATAATCTCGGCAAACTTCTTCACGTTCAACAACAACATGTATATTCAAATTTTCAGACTCCCCATGGGCCAAAACATCAGCGAACAATTAGCAGAATTATTCCTAGCACACATAGAATCGCTCCTACCCCACCTTTCCTTCCCTCCCTCTTCCCCTGGCATCACCTTTTATGGCAGATATGTGGACAATATTCTATGCATTGAAGAACCAACACACATCACCACCCTACAAACATTCCCTTAACAGTTACAGCAACAGACTAAAATTCACCATAGAAACCAAACAGAACAAATCTATCAATTTCTTAAATTTGACATTAATCAGAAAAAACAACAAAATAGCCACGAAAATATACCACAAGACCACGCATATTGGCAATTACCTCCATTTCTACTCATACCATCCATATTCAGTTAAAAAATCGGTCATCCTTTCACAATTCATTTCATAAATGCTTACAAGTTTTCAACTAACCATAATTATCTCAACACAGAAATAAAAAAACAAACACAGATTTTTTAAAATTGCAACTATCCCACACAACTAATAAATTATGCAAACAGGACAGCAAAAACCTCAAAACAACCCAACAACTAAAACAAACTTCCCAACACAAAAAGTTATCAAACTGCCATACATCCAGAACACATGCAAAACCTACAAATACATTTTCAAACATACAGACTACAAATTAGTATTCACCACAACCAAAAATTGACAAACCTTCTGAAACCCACTAAATCTCACACACACACACACACACAAAGAAATATTAGAACACCACAACGTAGTCTACAAATTTCCTTGCCAAAAAGACTGTGATATCACCTACACAGGTTCTACCATCAGATCTTTATAGGCAAGACTACAAGAACACTTCTGTGACTGTAACATCCCTATTCTAGAACATTTAAACACTAAAAAACACAACATCAAAAAGTGAAATAGAATACAAAGTACAGGAAAAACAGAAAAAAAAGTTCACCCCCTTAAAACAGAAACATACCCCTCAAATCGACAAGGCTATCATAATAGACAGACAAGACAATCAAACAATGCTTAGAATATCGGAAACGATAGCCATAAAATGTGATGAGAACTCATTCAACATCCACCGACCCTACATAATTTTCGAGTGTTGGAAGTTCCACAACATAAAAATTAAGTCACAACTCCGACCAATAGGTGATACCACGAACACTTTGAAGGCAGTAACACCAAGCCAACATGACATGGCATCCTTCATCCATGAGTTCAGACGACAACGACCCACATGGTTGAAGCAGCTCGCACCCCGTCAACCCTATCCCTGGTCCCCTTTTCCCATAAACCCTTCCCCTTCCTCTAAAAAAAGTTTCTAATTTCAGTCCCCTTTTTCATCTTTTTCCCACCCTACAAAAAAGCGCTTTTCCCGCACTTAAATATAATATATGTTTATATTATATATATATATATATATATATATATATATAAAAAAAACCTGGGTTTTTTCAAATTAATTCTCCCAACCTCCCCCACTCCCCTTTCAACACCATAACAACAGAAGTATGCACACCGCAGAAAGAAGACAGGCAATAACATCCAAGAAAAGGTATGTGCAAATTTTCTTCTATTATGCTACATATATTTGTCTCTAAAAATACATCTGCAATGCCCTAAGAATTCTTGAGTAAAATGCCAATGACATTAAAAAAGGGCCACTCCTAAACAGAAGCAGGCAAAATAGCTGTAAAAATAATAGTTTTTAAGAGTAGTAACATGGGAGTTTTCCCAGAAAAAATACCTATATATTTTTCAGTATTTCAGATCTAATTTCTGATGCTAAAATATCAATCAACTCTCATTATTCTTTCTGAGGTATAATGTGCATTTTTACCAACGTTAAGATGTTCTAAGTAGGAACAGCCCATAGCCTTGCAATGCTCAAGCAATTTTTCAAATAATGTAGTATGTGGTAACTCATTTTTCGCTAACCAATACATAGATCTTAAAACTCCCAGAAAAGCATCTCTCTGCAAGTTATTCAAAATTGAAATTGATTTTTCAATTTGCCCTATTTCAGTTTCTTCTAGTATATGTTTTTCAATTATATCTGAACAAGAATCAGTATGTAACTTGCTTTATTCATGGTCAACCAAGCTTTCTTTTCGAAATCTTGTGCATGGCATAGTTATCCAAGTCACTTAACTGAAAGAGAATTTGCAGAAACCTACGATTCTGTTGTTGGTTTGGTGTCTTCACTACTATGCTTATCTGTTTCATCTTTCTTAAAATAACTTAAGACTGTGGTTTTCTGACTTGACTTTTTACTCATTATGGAGTAATTTAATAAGTACAAAATATCATTGTTTAAATTAATCGGAACAAATCACTGAATTGTGCAGTACCCGAGACACATAATGCGTGTTATGTCCCAATTTTATTATTTATAAGTATTAATTAGTAGGAATGGGAACTGGTATCACTCGAGACTGACATCATAGTCCTCGAGAGTTTTGAGAATTCCCTGAGATCACAACTATATTTGATGCCCAGGCTTATTTTCTATCTCGACTCACGATCTTCACACAAAAACCATTATTAAGAAAAATAAAGGTTGATTTTTAACATTGATTTTTGCCTTCGATTCGAATTCGCTCAATTTTCACAATTTATTTTCTTCAAACATCAAAATTATGTCTCTTTCGTAAAAGATCTTCTTTGCAATCGATATTCGAGATCCCGATTTTTGTCTTCTTCTTCCGTGTATGGATTGGTGTGTATCAAAGTGAATATCCAAAGCTCTCGAGATTGGCTTGCAATGCAAGAAATTGAGCTGGTCTCATGAGTATCGAGACTCTCCGATTCGATTTCTCATCACTATTAATTAAAAAATGTCTTAAATTATTTTTCCATTCTTTCATATTATTTAGCCATGTCAATTCACAACATTAATTAGCCTGGTGGTTAGTAAAACCAGCTGGGCGGTTTGCCCGTTCAAAAGGTCCTTGGGGAGAACATAGCTCCTACCATAGAGTATAATTTATACAGACTCTTTTGAGCTCTTTACAGGCTATCTCGTCTCTGATGTAAGAGGGTGGTCTGAAAACTTCTCAGCCTCGACCATAGATGGCGACACTATCTGCAAGATTTTTTTTTTCTAATTTTGTACATCTGTCATAAGCATCCATGTGAAATTGCAAGTCATTCTATCAGGTAGTTTGTTTTATACAGCTGTTTTGAAGCAAAAGTGTTGTCTGTATCCCTTGAAATGGATAAAATTGAGTATCGTGCAGTTATAAAATTCTTCGTAAAAGAAGGTTTAATGCAAAAAGAAATTCGTTCGAAGTTCATAAAAGTTTATGAACTTTTATGAACTCTCATAAAAGTTCATAAACTCTCTTCTCCTTTGTTTTCGACAATTAAGAAATGGGCTGCTGAGTTTAAACATGGCTGTAAGATGAACCATGTGAAGGATGTCCAAAAAGTGTAGCAACATCAGAAATCATTGATCAAGTGCATGATATGGTATTGGATGATCAGTGACTCAAAGTGTGTGAAATTGCTGAGACTATAGGCATTTCAAAAGAACGTGTAAGATATATTTTGCATGAAGAATTGCATATGAAAAAGCTTCGTGCAAGATGGGGCAAGCACTTGCTCACAGCAGATCAAAAACCCACTCATATGAAAATCTCTGAACAGTGCTTGGAGCATTTTAACAAGAATAAAACTGATTTTTTGTGTCGATTTATTACTATGGATGAGAATTGGATTCACCGTTACACACCAGAATCCAAACAGTAGTCAAAAAAGTGAACAGAAGCCAATTGTTCAGTGCCAAAGAAGACAAAGTCAGTTCCATCAGCAGGAAAGGTCATGCCGTCAGTGTTTTGGGATTCTAAAGGCATTTTGTTTATTAATTATCTTGAAAAGGATAAAACAATAACTGGGAATTATTATTCTGATCTTTTAACCAGACTAGATGAAAAAATTCTTGAGAAAAGACTCAGTTTGCAGGAAAAAAAGTCATCTTTCATCAGAACAATGCACCTGCCCACAAAAGTGTTTTGGCAATAGGAAAATTAAGGGTTCTGCACTATGAATTGTTGGGACATCCACCCTATTTCCCAGATTTGGTTTCCCTCTAACTTCTGTCTCTTCCCCAAAACTAAAACTCTTCCTTGCTGGTCAGCGTTTTTTTCGAATGAAGAGGTGTTGCGGCTGTCGAGGGGTATTTTGCAGATGTTACTGAGAACCACTATAGGGATGGGATAATGGCACTGGAGCATAGCTTGAATAAATGTATTAGTCTTAAGGGAGATTATGTTGAAAAATAAAAATAATGATGACCCACCTGTGTGTGAGAAATGCAACACCCATCTTACCATTAGTCATATTCTGCTGAAGTGCATACACTTCATATGAGAGAGAAATTACATTTTTACTTATCAGGCTGAGCCCTGTATACTCAGGCAGGTGTTGCTAGATTTGGACAAATTGCATGACTTTTTTAAATTTTTACAAAACATTAATTTATTCAAAGATATTTGATCATAAATTTGTTTACATGTATTATATTTTATTTTTACAACTCTTGTAAAAATAAAGATCCTTAATTTTGATGTTAATTTTGATTTAGCCACATCAGAATTAAGGGAAATGATATCACAGATGCAGTTCAGCTCATACTTTTTCAACATAACATACTGTTTGATGGTTCCTTATGCTGACTGCACCCAGTTTATAAAATCCAAGTTAATTGCCCAATGGCTATACTCTTGGCAGGAAGCACTGACAAACAAGTTGCACGAGATTAAGCACTGGCAGTCTAATCAACATTGGAACAGATGAGAGGAAGTTATTCTCAGTAGTCTCCGTATACTTGATACTCATCTCCCACATTCTTATTTACTGAGGGCTGATGACCCACCTGTGTGTGAGAAATGCAACACCCATCTTACCATTAGTCGTATTCTGCTGAAGTGCATACACTTCATATGAGAGAGAAATTACATTTTTACTTATCAGACTGAGCTCTATATACTCAGGCAGGTGTAGCTAGACTTAGACAAATTGCATGACTTTTTTAAATTTTTACAGTAATTTATTCAAAGATATTTGATCATAAATTTGTTTACATGTAGATACTAAACCTTGTACATGCATTTTATTTTATTTTATTATAACTTTGTGTATATATTTTATATTATTCAATCATTTATTTCCTTATATATATATATATATATTTATTTATTTATCTATCTATCTATCTATCAATCAACATCCTGAGTCCTACCACAGTATGACCTTTGCTGCCCTTGTGCCATTAAACCACAAATCAGTCAATCAACCAATCACATAATCACAATTTGCCTCAGTATCCTATAATTATTATTACTTGACACC
This sequence comes from Typopeltis vanoorti, assembly GCF_054136105.1. Classification (NCBI taxonomy): domain Eukaryota; kingdom Metazoa; phylum Arthropoda; class Arachnida; order Uropygi; family Thelyphonidae; genus Typopeltis; species Typopeltis vanoorti. The sequence goes on from NC_143550.1 coordinate 173,023,908, forward strand.
TCCAGCAAGTACAAAGACTCATCGAGGGAGGGCACCTACTACTCTCCATTTCCCTACTCAATCCACCAACTACAGCAAACCAAATCATCCACACCAACGCCATCTATTGTCCACCACCACCACTAGTATTTTCACAGACAGCCACAAACCTCTACGCCCATGGCGGATTCAAACTCTCAACCTTTTGGCTGGAGAGCGGATAACCACTCGGCCAACCAGGCTTGCAATGTAAAATATTATGACAAGAGTCACCACCCAGACAGATTTTGACCTTTAGTGAGGTCTCATAGTACCCACATATAAAAAGGGAAATAAAACTGAATATGAGAATTACAGAGGTATTTCTCTACTGACTGTTTCTGGTAAGATTTACACAAGTATATTTGAGAAACTGGAAGCTGGTTCTAGGAAGATACTAAATTTAAATCAATGCGTAAGTCTTATGTTTTCCATAAGCAGATATTAAAATTGTGTATCACCATATTATTAAAATAATATGGATCAGATTCCACAACTATATATGATCCAGAGTATTTTAATAATATGGCTGATACACCATTTTAATATCTGTATGTGGAAAATATGACTTATGCATTTATTTAAGTATATTATCTTTTTAGGTCCAGTTTCCACTGATGAGACCTCACTAAAGGTCAAAATCCATCTGTGTGGTGACTCTTCTCATAAAGTTTTTGCATTTTGGAATACTAAGGCAAATGATGTGAAGTCAGCAGCCTCTATATACCAGTAAACTAGTTTTGAAGATACTTCACATTGAAACATATAGCAAGAATATAATTTCTGGTCAGGTATATTCTGGACATGCTAAGTGTGCACCATACACATTGAAAATTCATGAACAAATAATTTTTGAGCAGTTATTCATTTGAAATAAATAGTCATGAACTGTTACAAATATCAAGACATTCACATGACATCGAAGCACACCTTGACTAGTAATATGTGAAAAGAGAGTAATGTGATCAATGTGTAGAGCCTGTGATGAAACATCTTTGCATTTTTAACAGGTGAGCAGAGACTAAGTAGCATTCACACAAAGTAGCTCTGAAAAATATAAGTATGAAGAATTCATGCTCAAGGAATTTTTTTCCATGCCAGAGATCCCCAGCCACCAAAGAGCTGCATGTGAAACACTCACTATCTGGCAAGCAATAAATGCTCTCAGAAGTGGAACACCAAGATAAATGGTGCTTATAATTATTCCATATAAATTCCTTCTGCCTTGATACTTCTGAATGCCTCTTCATCCTCAGGACTACACATTCACTCTCACCAGCTTGGGGCAAGTATGACATCTGTTACAATCAGATTCTCTCATGCCACGACAAAGTTTAAAAACTCTTGATTCCTTTGTTACCTCCACTACATACTGACAGCTGTCCCTCAAGAAGTCCAAAAATTTAGCTCCACTATTACTTTATGCTTCTTGTTTTGTACAGTTTATACTACTGTAGTTGAAGTCCCCCTAATAATCATTCACTTTGTGTTTGCCAAACTAATTTGCCTAAACATTTCCTGCTTAACATCTATATTTTCTGGTCTATAACGACATCCCACTAAATATCTTGTCCAATCATTTCTAATTCACACCATATACTTCCAAAGCCATTAGTGTTATTTCCCTTCTGATTTTCTATCCTGAGAGAGCACATAATTTCTCTCTTACCATAAGTAACACTCTGCTACTCTCCTTTTACCCTCTCTTTCCTGCCAAAATATGTTAAACACTTCAATTTCTATCCATCAGGACATCCTCCTTTGTCCCAAGTTTCACTGATACCACAATCCTCAGAGAGTCTGAAACGGTCGGTTCGTTTTCATCAGTGGAAACCATCATTCCCTTTATTCCTAACTTCTGGCACTTGTATACAGAAAAACCATATTATTAGTAATCACATAAACCAAAGAGCCAAAACATTATGACCACCTACCAAATATGATGTTGGTCCTTTACATGCCCACTGAAACAGTTCTTATCCAGTGAGGCATCAATGCTACAAGGTTTCTTGTGGTATCTGGTATCAACATGTAACCAGCAAACTCTTGTAAGTATGCTGTTGAGCCACTGCAGAGTGAATGAGCTGCTCCAACATGAACCACAGATGCTCGACTGAATTGATAACTGGGGAATTTGGAGGCCATTGCAATACCTGGATGTCTTCCTCGTGTTCTGCGAACCATTCTCACCCAGTCTGGGCAGTGTGGCATGGTGTATTATCCTGCTGAAAGAAGGCACAACCAGAGGGGAATACCATTGCCATGAACAGATGTATCTGGTCTGCAATGATGTTAGGTAGGTGATAGATGCTATAGTTTCCTGGATGTGAATGAGTTTTCTAGCAGAACATTGCCCAAAGCATTACACTCCTTCACTGGCTTGTTTTGTCCCATGGTGCATCTTTGTGCCAATACTTCCCCAGGTAAATAAATGGTGCAACAGGAAATGCGATTCATCAGACCAGACAACCTTCTTCCACTCATGTTTTGATGATTGCATGCCCATTTGAGGTGATTTTGACAGTGAATCTAGGTTAGCATGGGTACGTGTAGCCGCCTGCAGCTGCACAGCCCCATTTTCAACAGGGTTCGATGTACTGTGTGTTGTGATACATTACATTAGTCATCAGCATTCAAATTACTGGTGAGTTGTGCCACAGTAACTCTTCGTTGGCCCATGCCATCCAGGATAGCATTCACTGATCTCGAGCATCAATGATTCATGGTTGGCCTACACCTTGCCAGTGGTTTGTGTTCCCACCCCCCTCTTCAGACCACTTTTTGAAGGTATATTCACCACAGCTGACCGTGAGCACCTCACAAGCCTTACCGACTCAGAAATGCTCTGACCAAGTTGTCTGGCCATCACAATTTCGCTCGAGTCCACTGCCTTTCCCATCTGAAGAAGAAGAATAACATTGATTAACAGAGCAGGGTGTCAGGTGTTATTTATACCATTTTATGACCTGCACACATGGTGTTGTTTCTCTGCAGTCGCTTCAATTTGCACGAAGATGCACCAGTCATAATGTTTTGGCTCTTTGGTGTAGCTATTACTACTATCTGAAGGCTTAACTCAGCTCTGCAATACAGTATACACCTTTCATTTCTCAAACCACCATCCTCACATTCTTGCTGCTTTCCACCTTTGCAATTATAGTTTTCCTGCCTAACACACTCATGTGTGCAGAAAACAAGAGTCTCTCCAAATGTTTGCATTCTTCTATGCTCAGATGCTATCTGTTTCTCTTACATTCATGTCTTTGTATTTTTAAATGTATTCCAAGCATTTTCGTATTCCAGACCCCCCTCTTCTTATGCATTGTTACTATCATCTCATGCACTGTCACTGCTTGTCTTCTCAACTCTGCATTATCACACTGAGGCAACATTCACTAACTTCCCTCTTGCACATTCTACTGCACATTTCTAACATTGCTCTCAAATCTTTTGCTAATTCATACTCTCTCTCAGGTCAGACATGAAACTATCATTATCATTTCTTCCACATTTTGCCTTGTTTCATTGCATTGACACACTCTATTGTTCCATTAGGCAAGTACTTCTCTAACACTATACTACACATCCAAAATCATTGAATTTTCATGTCACACTGTGACAGTTCCATCATTCTTCTCTCATTGGCATCACTAGACCTTTCTGCTTCCACTCTCTCTCTCTCTCTCTATGCCTTGCTTCCACGCTCTCTCAACTTCAAAATCTCTTTCTTTGTCTCTCACCTTCTTTCCTATCGTGTCTCTTTTTCCTCCTTGCACTAGCTACCTTGCTAGTCTCTTAATCTCTTCATTCTCACCTATGCAGGCCTTGATTGTTTTTCTTTTGGTTCTTGGTATTCCTGTTGTTATATACCAGAGTATTTGGATCTGGGATTTTATTATAAAATAAGTAAACTCAAGATTGAGTGAGAGGCAAAGAAAATTCAGAATTAATGTATTTATATACAAACAAATAATATCAGTGTAAATTTTTGGTATTGCATGACTGTTAGGTTAAGTGTATGTAAGATGTTATAATTTGCAAGAGCTACATACAAATGTGCATTATGAATAAAATTTATCTCCCACAGAGAAAAAGACCCACAAACTTAATAGCATACATGAAGAAAAACATCACACAAAATTTCTTCTCTTCAAGATCATAGGATTTGATGAGAATATATAAACTTCGTTGTTACCTATAAGGTGATTTACTCAGTAATTTGGCTATTTCTTCTGCTTCTGCTACCCCCCCCCCAGCCATCAGTGGTTATTGAGATTTATTCTTCTGTAATTATTTTGCTGAACAAGTAGCAAAATAGCTTTTTAGCTAATTTTCTCTCATAATCTGTTTTTGACTTCCTCACCATAATAGTCACCTTTCTTTCCTGTATTTTGTATTGCTCATAATCCTGATTATTAACTTTCTGATTATATATCCCTTACTAGAAATATCATGAAATATGACTGCATCAAGTTTACCTTCTAAGTTTATTATAATTACCAATATTTTGTAGTTCCACTCTTCTTAATTGAAAATTTCTTATGTTTTGATAAAATAGTTTTGATTTAATCTTTACTTGTCAGGCATTTGTGTGTGTGCGTGCATATAACTTATAAAAATTATTTTATGTTCTGAACTTTTCTTGTGATAGATAAATAAATATTATTTTGTCTTCTTTTAAAGGAGAAAGGCATGATTTTAAATGTTCACTATCACATCTACGAGAAATTCATCTCAGGAGGTACAACCTAAGGCGTTCTGCTCTAGAATTCTTCTTTATAGACCAAACAAATTTTTTTCTCAATTTTACAACAAAGGTGAGAAATTCTCTTCCGTCTTAACAAATAATTTTTTTATTCTAAATATATCAATAATAAATTCCAAGTATATGCAGCATGCGAAATATCAGAATCAATTTGTTAATTCTTGTAGAAGGAAGAAAATTAAATCATTTTAAAGTGTTCATTATGTTCTTTATTCTATACAATTTATTTATTCATGTATTGGAACACTTCATCATTAAAACAAAGCAAACACATCCAATCAGTATTCTGTGGCACATAGATAGCAGAACATGAACATTCTTTCTTTTTAGGTTATGGTGGTCAGCATTCATAGTGAAGAATTTATGGAGACACAACTTAATACCTAACTGCATTAAGTTAAAAAAGCATTCTAACATGTTTGTTGTGTCTCCATAAATTCTTCACTATGAAGAACATAGCAAAATTATTGATAAGAAGTTCGTAATGATGTAAACTTTTTGTGTACTATTATCATAATATTCTGTACCCAGTGGTGTAGCTAGAGTACGTGCGTAGAGGCTTAAGTGCTGTGAGGACATCATGTTGGAGGCTTAATGGATTTTTTACAACACTCAAAAAGAATTAAAATAGAATTTAATACTTCCTATATTTCGTCCTAGTCACTAGGACATCTACGGGGATTACAAAAACAATTAATGTAACATATACACAAATAACAAACAATACTAAGCCCAACCACGTGGGTGACACTAAAGTCCTATCTAGGTAGAGCGCCCTCTAAGGGCAGTAGTAGGTGGCCTGGAATGTAAGGTGGGAACTCTGGTGATGAGTGTTTCCCAGATCTTCGGAAGCTTAATGCAACCATATTTATTGAGATTTGGTTGGTTTTTGAGAGCTGCTGCTGCTTCTAAGAAAAGTCTCTCTTCCTTGAATTTGCTGTGGTGGAGCATGGTGGTTTTCTTCCATGATACCATGTGGGTGGTGTCCAAAACATGGTCAGCCAAGCCTGAATGGCCATAATTGTGTTTGAAGATGTAAGACTTGTGTTCCTCTAGACGGATGGATGCTGATCTGCCTGTCTGTCCAAAGTATGCCAGCTTACAGGAACAGGGTACTTTGTAAACTCCAGGCAGAGAGAGAGGAGGGAGCTCATCTTTCGTAGAATGGATAAGGATAGCCAGTTTGCGGTGGGGCTTATATGCTGTGTGTAGATTGTATTGTTTTAGTATCTTGGCTATTTTTTCGGATGTGCCACGGATGTAGGGTATGGTGATGGCATTTTTAAAATCTTGTTGACGAGAAGGACGGGGAATGGGGGAGGAGTTGATTATTTTTATGATACTGTGATCGCTGTAGCCATTGGAGAGGAAAGTGCTGTGTATGTGGTTAAGCTCAGTAGTGAGGGCGGTTCCACTGGAACAACGATTGTGGGCTCTCTTGGTAAGAGTTTTAATAATACCATATTGTTGAGAGGGTTGGTGGTGGGAGAGTTTGTGAATGTATCTGCCTGTGTGTGTGGGTTTTCTGTATACGGTGAAGGTAAGTGTATCATTAGACAGGCGTGTGACTAAGGTGTCTAGGAAGGGTAAACAATTGTTCTTTTCCTTTTCCATAGTGAACTGGATTCTTGGATGTAGACTATTGAGATGACTGAGGAAGGAGTCTAACGTGTCTGGGCCCTGAGGCCAAATAGAGAACACATCATCTACATATCTTAGCCAGATAGAAGGTTTGAGTGGGGCTGAGTCTATGGCTCGTTTTTCGAAATCTTCCATATAGAAATTGGCAAGGGGGGGGGGTGAGAGGGGGGAACCCATGGCAGTTCCCTCTATCTGCTTGTAGATTTTGTTGTTCCAAGAGAAATACCCAGAGTTAATGGCAAAGGAAAAGAGATCTAAGATGTCAGAGGGAAGAACGTTTTCTAAGAGAGATAAGGTGTCAATTAAGGGAATATTGGTAAACAAAGAGGAGATATCAAAGCTTACCAATATGTCTGTCTTCCTCAAGGTTAAATTTTCTGTGAGGGCTTTAAAGTCAGTCGAGTTTTTTATATAGGAAGGGGACCTTCCGGTGAGGGGGATCAGAGAGTTGGCCAGCTGTTTAGATAGTCTATAGCAAGGTGCATTGGTGGCATCTACTATAGGCCTGAATGGGGAATTGGGTTTGTGGATTTTTGGTAAACCGTATATTCGGGGGGGACGGGAGCGGAAAGGTTTAAGTTTTTTTGTGACATCAGGGGGCCAGGAAGATACTTTTTTGAGTAAAATTTTTAGTTTCTTAACTTGTGTTATTGTGGGGTTGTGTTCTAGCGGGATGTAGGTAGCGCGATCGCGGAGGATAATGTTCATTTTACGATTATATTCACTGGTATTAAGAACGACTGTGGCATTACCCTTATCTGCTCTGGTGATGACGATACTTTTTTCTTTACGTAGTTTCAGGAGAGCAGTGCGTCGGGCATATAATAAATTACTTCTTGGTGGCGAAGAATGCGTGAGGATGTTGGCTACGTCAAGTCTGATGTTGTTAGCTATCTCCGACGGTAAGCAACCAATTCCACGTTCGATGTTCACCATTACGTCAAGCACCGGCACTTCATTCGGAGCGACAGCAAAATTACAGCCGAGGCAAAGGGCGCTGACGGCATCATCGTTGAGCCTTTTGGAAGAGAGGTTTATTACTGTCTGGAGCGGTTGAATTTGTGGTTGCGGTTTGTTTTTCACAAGGTTGCTATATTTCTTGATGTGTTTATTTTTTATTTTTTGGTAAAGTCCTATCTAGGCTCTACCTAGATAGGACTGTAGTGTCACCCACGTGGTTGGGCTTAGTATTGTTTGTTATTTGTGTATATGTTACATTAATTGTTTTTGTAATCCCCGTAGATGTCCTAGTGACTAGGACGAAATATAGGAAGTATTAAATTCTATTTTAATTCTTTTTGAGTGTTGTAAAAAATCCATTAAGCCTCCAACATGATGTCCTCACAGCACTTAAGCCTCTACACACGTATTCTAATCATCCATGGAGAAGAACTAGCACGCAAATCCAAGCAATACGGTAAGTCAAAACTACGACTATCTAGGCAACTAAATAGGCTGGCCTTTTTAAAATGATGTCGGGATACAAGAGTGATACCAAACTGCGTTAAAATGAAGATCAATTTCCATTCCAAAAAAGTACTTCGTATATATAACCGTGCCAGCCAGGCATTACTCTGCGAGCAAATCGCCTCTACACGTGCTACCCTCACAGTGACGAACGCCACCATTGGCTCCTTACATTCAGAGCTCTCCACCGTTCTTAACCCTGAACTTTGGTCGATTCTCTCTGGCATTTCGGAAACTTCCGCACAGAGAGAATTCCAAAAAATAAAAAATAAACACATCAAGAAATATAGCAACCTTGTGAAAAACAAACCGCAACCACAAATTCAACCGCTCCAGACAGTAATAAACCTCTCTTCCAAAAAGCTCAACGACGATGCCGTCAGCGCCCTTTGCCTCGGCCGTAATTTTGCCGTCTCTCCGAACGAAATGCCGGTGCTTGATGTAATGGTGAACATCGAACGTGAAATCGGCCGCTTACCGTCAGAGATAGCTAACAACATCAGACTTGACGTAGCCAACATCCTCGCGCATTCTTCACCGCCAGAAAGCAATTTATCATATGCCCAACGCACTGCTCTCCTGAAACTACGTAAAGAAAAAAGTATCGTCATCACCAGAGCGGATAAGGGTAATGCCACAGTCGTTCTTAATACTAGTGAATATAATCGTAAAATGAACATTATTCTCCGCGATCGCGCTACCTACATCCAGCTAGAACACGACCCCACAAAAACACAAGTTAAGAAACTAAAAATTTTACTCAAAAAAGTATCGTCCTGGCCCCTCTGATGTGACGAAAAAACTTAAACCTTTCCGCTCCCCCCCCGAATATACGGTTTACCAAAAATCCACAAACCCAATTCCCCACTCAGGCCTATAGTAGATGCCACCAATGCACCTTGCTATAGACTATGTAAACAGCTGGCTAACTCTCTGATCCCCCTCACCGGAAGGTCCCCTTCCTATATAAAAAATTCGACCCACTCTAAAGCCCTCACAGAAAATTTAAACTTGAGGAAGACAGACATATCTGTAAGCTTTGATATCTCCTCTTTGTTTACCAATATTCCCTTAATTGACACCTTATCTCTCTTAGAAAACGTTTTTCCCTCTGACATCTTAGATCTCTTTTCCTTTGCCATTAACTCTGGGTATTTCTCTTGGAACAACAAAATCTACAAGCAGATAGAGGGAACTGCCATGGGTTCCCCCCTCTCACCCCCCTTGCCAATTTCTATATGGAAGATTTCGAAAAACGAGCCATAGACTCAACCCCACTCAAACCTTCTATCTGGCTAAGATATGTAGATGATGTGTTCTCTATTTGGCCTCAGGGCCCAGACACGTTAGACTCCTTCCTCAGTCATCTCAATAGTCTACATCCAAGAATCCAGTTCACTATGGAAAAGGAAAAGAACAATTGTTTACCCTTCCTAGACACCTTAGTCACACGCCTGTCTAATGATACACTTACCTTCACCGTATACAGAAAATCCACACACACAGGCAGATACATTTACAAACTCTCCCACCACCACCCCTCTCAACAATATGGCATTATTAAAACTCTTACCAAGAGAGCCCACAATCATTGTTCCAGTGGAACCGCCCTCACTACTGAGCTTAACCACATACACAGCACTTTCCTCTCCAATGGCTACAGCGATCACAGTATCAAAAAAATAATCAACTCCTCCCCCATTCCCCGTCCTTCTCATCAACAAGATTTTAAAAATGCCATCACCATACCCTACATCCGTGGCACATCCGAAAAAATAGCCAAGATACTAAAACAATACAATCTACACACAGCATATAAGCCCCACCGCAAACTGGCTATCCTTATCCATTCTACGAAAGATCAGCTCCCTCCTCACTCTCTGCCTGGAGTTTACATAGTACCCTGTTCCTGTAAGCTGGCGTACTTTGGATAGACAGGCAGATCAGCATCCATCCGTCTAGAGGAACACAAGTCTTACATCTTCAAACACAACTATGGCCATTCAGGCTTGGCTGACCATGTTTTGGACACCACCCACATGGTATCATGGAAGAAAACCACCATGCTCCACCACAGCAAATTCAAGAAAGAGAGACTTTTCTTAGAAGCAGCAGCAGCAGCTCTCAAAAACCAACCAAATCTCAATAAATATGGGTGCATTAAGCTTCCGAAGATTTGGGAAACACTCATCACCAGAGTTCCCACCTTACATTCCAGGCCACCTACTACTGCCCTTAGAGGGCGCTCTACCTAGATAGGACTGTAGTGTCACCCACGTGGTTGGGCTTAGTATTGTTTGTTATTTGTGTATATGTTACATTAATTGTTTTTGTAATCCCCGTAGATGTCCTAGTGACTAGGACGAAATAAAGGAAGTATTAAATTCTATTTTAATTCTTTTTGAGTGTTGTAAAAAATCCAGGTGTAACTAGAGCTTTTGCCATCCCTCTCAATACACACCAAAAATACTACAAAAAGTCAAAACAAATTATAGAGAAATAAATTAAAACATTGTTTATTTTTGAAGTAAAACTTTAATTTCAACATTCTAAAATGTTACTTTTTTTGCTTTTCTGTTAACAAAATCGTCGATGACATTGGCAAAGACTATTTCATAGTAACGTAGATAATTCTTAATCAGTTTTATTTAGAAAAACTCTTCTCACAACTAGTAACACTTACAGCAATTGTGAGGAAAATTCGCAGTAGTATTACAATATTTCGAAATGAGTTCTCGAGACTGTATTTCAGAATTAACTGCAAAAGTTCAAAAAGGTTCAAAGTGCCGCCCGTGGTGGACCGCCCACTCCCTAGCTACGCCTCTGTCTGTACCTCCCCCATCACTATCAAGTATCCATATCTGAAATTTGATTATTTGCTTAGCTCTCCGAGAAGGATTAACTTTTCGTTTTTCTTTCTATCAGCTGCTTTCTGTAATTACTCAAAAAATTATTCCAGTTCTTTCTTTCTTAGTAGGGCTATTGGTACTAATAAGTCTCATTGTCTAATTCTACATTTTGGTGTTTGCCCACATCACTCGACTTGAAGATGCCTGCCGGTTATGTTTATGTAGTGTTAAATACTATAGCTACTTCTCCTTCCTTTCCCTGATCAATGTTACCTGAATGTAGCACTTTGTAATTATTATTAATGATAATGATATGTTCTCTGTTTTAGTAATATCAATTATATCAACTTAGTTCTTTCTGTAATTCTTCTGCTAATTACACTTTGTTTCCATTGATCCATCTGATATTGATTGTGTGTGTCTTCCGTTCTGCTGATGTTGAGTTTTAGTTTGTTCCAGTAGTTGATGTTTCATGGTATGCAATTATATCCTGACAAAAACATGACTTTTTAACTAGGCTGTTCTCAGCTGGTATGACCTCATGTTGTGTGCCATCATTGTTTTTTGATTAAAGCCAATATAGAATATAATTTGGTCAGTTACGTCCTAAATTGCCAGCCTATTCTTATTATTCAGTATTTTCGTTAGATATCTGTTAATGGGATGTACCGTGAGAAGGTGCACTTGATATTAGGTGTCAGAGACTCCCAGTCAGTTCTCCTCATTCCTTAAAAGTGTATTGAAGTTCTTTTTCCATTTATCTTGCTTTCCTATTTATACCTAGTGATCTTGGGTCACTGCTGCTTGAAACCCAAATGATCACATCTGCACACAGTAGCCCAGGTGTTAGGTGTGATCAAAAAGTATGATGAATGTTAGAATTCAAGAAAGTTAAATATAAATATTAATTAATCTCCTTGGTTTGCCACACAATTGTCCCAACATTCCAGCCACTTTTTGAAACAGTTCTGGAAGTCTTCTTTCTTTAGTTCTTTTAGGTGCATTGTTATGGCAACTTCACTTTCTTGTATTGATGCAAAATGCTATTTCTTTTTCATTGACTTCAATTTTGGAAACAGCAAGAAATCACTGGGTGCTAAATCAGGTGAATATGTCAGATGCAGGCATATAGTTTTTTTTTTTTTTTTTGTCCACAAGAACTTTCGAATAAGAAGAGATGCGTAGTAAGATGAACCTATTCACCCACTTCTGTGTCTTCTTCAATGCATATCAGTCTGCAAACATTCCAGTACTTTTTTTATAATATTCAGAGTTGACTGCAGTGCCTCTAGGTACAAACTCTGCCCACACAATCCTCTCCAGAACGGAAAATACAATCAACAGGACTTTAACATTGGATTTTGATTATTCACCCAACTGATCTCAACCCAAGAAGGCATGCCAGTGCCTTCTGGAAGTCTTCTTTCTTTAGTTCTTTTAGATATATTGTCATGGCAACTTCACTTTCACTGAGTCCAAGAAGGCATTGACATGCCTTTTTTGGGCTGAGGTCAGTTGAGTGTTTTCCAACCTGGAGTCTAATTTTGGTCTTGAAATCATAACAGTAAACCTAAGATTTGTCTCATGTTATAACATTTTGGAAAAAGTTCTTATCAGAGGTCACATAATCATGCAATTCCAATGAAATTGCTAAATGCAGTTCCATTTCATGATAATGATGTAAAACATTGGTACACAGAAACTGTATTTATAACTAAGTGAGTAATCTAATCAACTCAGTTCTCATCACATGACTGACACATATACAAGATCACATGATTCCTCTCAGTTTCAAGAGCCCCTGTTACATTCATTCACTGTATGGTCTTAATGATGCCTTTTAAAGTGGGAAAAGAACTTCCTTTTTTTCTTTAAGTTAGTGTTGTCATTAACATTGCAGCTATGTGATGTGATTAACTTAAGAACATGAGTGATGCTGACCCTAAACTTTAAATCGGCTTACCATCACTCTTGGGCAATGAAGGATGATAATACACAGAAACTTCCAAAAATTTCAAAAATACCATTACTATGCTCTGTCTATAGCATCCTTAATTTGCTCATAGAATGCTTTTATATCCTTTATAACTCAACCTAACTTATAATCAGCAATACCATCTACCAATCATTAATATACAAGATAAACAATAATGTCCACTCATAGAACTTTCTGGTCCACAATTGATTACCCCTCTTCACTTAGAATCTGCTTCTCCGTATATCACTTTCTGATATCTGTTAGTCTGCACCCTCCTCTCTATGTTCCTAGCCTGTTTTTGTATACACATCCCATGTAGTTTGTATACTAACTTCACAGAACTGTCATAACCATTCAACTTATCAAACTCTAATATTACAGTACATGAACAGATTGCTAAACCATACTCTCCACTGTAGAAATTATTATTATTCGTGACACCTCCAAGGAGTCCGAAGACTCATCGCAGGAGGACACCTATTACAACTGTCTCCACCAAACTTCTGCTACCAATCATCTCCATCAATGCCATCTGCCGCCCACCACAACTAGTATTTTTTGTCTGTAAATTACGTGTGTTCTGAAGGGCCGATTTGTCTGTATGCGGGATGAAAAACCCGAGTTTCCAGGAGAAAAAATCCTGCTACCTCTGTATGAGATCGGCTAACTCACCTTTGATTGAAAAAGTCCACATAAAGATTCCTTCCATCATAACGAGAATCGAACTTTGGCCTATTCCAATCGAGGGTGCAATGTACCATCATTCTTCCAATTGCGCTATGGAAGTTTGTAGTACTATCTATTCACCTTTCAATGCAATTCTTAACCAGCCTTTCTAATATTTGAAGCTAACACCAGAGAGAGAGAGAGACTGATTGGTGGATGAGGCTCCATTAGGTGAAGTAATGTATGTGTTGCCTACAGCTAAGTGAGTTTCTTAGCATTTCTAATTATTAGCACTCCTGAAAGATAAGTAATTTTTTTCCCATTTTAGTTGATAATATTAGGTTAACTTATTGTTGTTTTTATTTTAAAGTGTTTGATTAATTGAGTGTAAGTAAACCTTATATTTTTTTATGTTTAAATACAATATTGTTGGTAAGCCACTAATACATAGTAGCACAATGGTGGAAAAGACCATGTTGTCGGGTGATTTGAATTTACAGCATTTTGTGCAGTTCAGTGTAGTGTGTGTGTAAGTTGTATTTGTTGCAAAAATTAAAGGATATGTTGAAGGAAATTGGAGGGAGAGTGTGTATTAAATGTTTCAAAAGTGAGTGACAAGAATGGAGGAAATGTTAGTAGCACTGGACAGTATCAACAGTAGGATGGAAATGTCATACAGGAGAATGAAATGGACATAAATAAAGAAATAGCATGCTAGAATGTTATCCTTCACAAAACAAAGCATGAAATTGAAAAATTACAGAAATTGCAAGTTATTGGCAGGGCTGAGAAGAGAAAGAAGCTGTTGGTCCAAAGTAATAATAGAGAGTTGAGCAAACAAATGAGAAAAACAAATTAAGAAAATTATGTACTGAGACTCAGTGATCAGGACAGTACTTAATGAAAGTGTAACAAAATCAAAATGTGACATCGACATTACTTCAACAGTGGTATCACTTCTGGGTCTGTCTCCTACTGATGAAACCTCAATAAAGGTAGAAACTGATCTGGGTAGTGGCCCTTCCCATAATGCATAGCATTTTACATGTCTGCAAGGATATGTGCATTCCATTATGGAATACTAAGGCAATTGATGTGAAGTCATTAGCCTCTATATATTAGTAGCCCAGTTGGGAAGTGGCTTCACGTGCAAACACTTGTTTGCTTACACTTGGATAAAGGATGAACCCAAGAACATAATTTCTTGGTATCTTTAATTCCAAGTAAAAAACTTGCAGCATCTATCTCTAATCCAGAGTATTTTAGATAAGGTGTGGCACATTTTTACTACTTGTATATGGAAATATGATTTATGCATTACTTCAACTGTGGTATTACTTCCAGGTCTAGCTCCCACTGACAAGACCTCAATAAAGGTCAAACCCAGTCTGGGTAGTTGGCCCTTCCCATCATGCATAGCATTTTACATGTCTGCAAGGATATGTGCATTGCATTATGGGATACTAAGGCAATTGATGTGAAGTCATTAGCCTCTATATACAAGTAGCCCAGTCGTGAAGTGACTTCACATGCAAAATTTGTTTGTTTACACCTGGATAATGGATGAAACCAAGAATATAATTTCTTGGCATCTTTAATTTATGTGTAACAAAATCGTGTTTTCCTGGTGCAAAAATTCACGAAATTAGTCATGCCATCCTAATGCAAAAAGGTGAGGTGAAAGAACTAATTCTCTTGGTTGGCACTAATGATCTGAGAGGCAAGAAGCATTCTGTGATGGAGATGTAAAGGAGACTTAGTTCTTTCACCTCACCGCACAAATTCAGAAAAACTTAAGTAGTTAAGATGAAAGCAGGTGAGTTTGTGTGAAGGCACCCATGACCAATTGTGAAACTAGTTTCTGAAGCAAAATTGTCAAATAGGGTAGTTAATTAAGGAAATAAGGGTGATTGGGGGGCCTACAGGAATGCTTCTGTTTCTATATACTAATGCCAGAAGTATCGGGAACAAGAGAGAGAAGTTTTTGGCACTGGTTAGTGCAACCTTGCCAAAAGTTAAAAGCATTATTGAGACAACTAACAACAGATGATGTAGTTACAGGGACAGAATATAAAGCATTTAGTATTTTCAGGAAAGAGAGAGAAGATAGGATGGGGAGATGGATACTGCTGATGATAGCAAATGAATGCACCCAAAAAGAATTGGAGAGAGTCAGGAAGGTGACTGTTCGTTTGAAGCAGTCTGGTGTGAGATCAAGGCCAGTAAGACAAAAGATACAGTTGATTGTTGCTGTAGGCCTTGGGGGGGGGGGGGATAATCTGGAAGACGAGCATTGACAAATTAGTACAATGAGTGCAGGTTAAGTGATTATTATCGGGGACTTCAATTATGGAGATATAGACTGGAAGGAAGAAAGATCACATTGCAGAAAGGAAATATAATTTATACACCTACTGAGAGATAATTGCTTGAGACAGCATGTGATAGAGGGGACTAGAGGTGTGAGAGTATCGGACCTGATCAAAGGATTAGAAGAGATATCCATAATTAAGGTGGCCGCATTGTCTCTGATTGGCAAAAATAACCATGTGGTCTCTTGATTTGAAAGATTGTAAAACATGAGGAATATTCTGTCAAGAAAGGGGTATATGTGGAACTACAAGACAGGTGATTGTGAAAAGCTTAGAAGGAAACTTGAATCTGTGTCATGGCATAAAGCACTGCAAGGGGTAAGGGGCATCTAGAGGAAGCAACATTAAATTATATACCTAAGATAAGAAGGGTTAATCAGGTAGGAGTTAGATGGATGAGCAATGCTATTAACCATGAGCTGCAGAAGAAGAAACTGCTGTTGAGGGTATATAAGGAAGACAAAATCAGATTACAAGAAGAATCTAGCTGAGCAGGCCAAAAGAAATCCTAAGGAGTTCTTTCATTATGTGGCAAGTAAGAGGAAGAATGACTATGGATGGTGACAAGATGACAGATGCAGATAAAATAGTTGAGTTACTGAGTGACCACTTTGTAGGAGTGTATCATCCAAGTGAGGTAACTGCTGTAACATATGTAACAGACACTGATGTGGGTACATTGGAGAATCTCAACCTAAATACATCTGTGGGAATGGATGGGATATCAGCTTGGGTTTTGTGAGAATGTGCAAGGGAACAGACAATGCCTCTGACTAGGCTGCTTATTTAAGTCTCATCTCTGGTAGAGTTCCAAGGGAGTGGAAGGAGCAGAAAATAATTCCTTTGCAAAAGTGAAGTTCTAAGACTGCATTAGCAAATTATAGACCAATCAGTATCTGTTGTGTTGGTAAAAGTACTGGAAAAATTGGTCAAAAAGTGAATTCCAGAATGGGTGGATAAAAATATGATACTGTATGTGATGCAGCATGGCTTTGTGAAGAGTCAGTCATGCCTTAGTAATTTACTGACTTTTTTTAATAGAGCAACAGCTAAATTGTATGAAAGTAATGGCTACACAATGATTTTGCTTGATTTTTCAAAGGCATTTTACTGAATACCACATGGAACTGTTATGCAAATTAGATCAAATGGGGATGGATATGACACTGGTTATGTGGATAAAAGGGTGGTTGCTAGACAGATATCATAAAATGGTATATGGAGGAGGAGAATTAGGACAAAAACAGGTAACTAGTGGTGTGTTGCAGGGTTCAGTGCTGAGGCCACTACTGTTTCATTTGTACATAAATTATATAAGAAATAACCTGTAAGGAAATATTCAGTTGTTTGCTGATGATGTGAAATTAGTTAGAACAATAGTTAATCAAGGTAATATGGAAATCTTGCAGGATGATTTAAATAGGATGTCAGTGTGGGCAAAAGATAATGTGTGTTAGTTTAATGTGGAGAAATATCAAGTTATTCATTTTGGGATAAATAGATTTCAAGCTGTGTATGACATGGATGGAACTGTACTCCAAGAAATAGATGAAACTAGAGATTTA
The DNA here is from genome assembly GCF_054136105.1 of Typopeltis vanoorti. Lineage (NCBI taxonomy): Eukaryota > Metazoa > Arthropoda > Arachnida > Uropygi > Thelyphonidae > Typopeltis > Typopeltis vanoorti. Next base: position 173,041,229 of record NC_143550.1, read on the forward strand.
AGGGGTGGTGGTAGATAGCGAGTTAAAGTTTAGCAGACATATTTCTAAGTTTGCTAAGTAGCTCATATGATTACTTGGCTATTGAAGAACACACTAACAAGTAGAGGTAAGGAAGTTGTTATTCTCCTTTATGAGGCCTTGATATATCTAAATCTGAATTACTGTGCTCAGGCCTGGTCTCCTGGGTTTCTTAGGGATGAGAAAGCGGTGGAGAAGATTCAGAGGCAGCAACCAAAATGGTGATTGCTCTGTGGAATGTTCCCTATGATGATAGATTGAGGGTGTGTGGATTTCAGAAGTTGGTTGACAGGAGAAAAATAGAGGATATGATAGTAACATTTAAACTACTTAAAGGATTCTATATGGTTGATGCAGCAGAAATATTTCAGCACTTGGCTAATGGGTCCAGAAGAAGAGTTCATCCCTGGAAGTTGAATAAAAGTGTGGTTAGTAGGAGTGTGAGGACTAGGTTTTTTGCATGGACAGTAGTGAATGAGTGGAATGGGTTTGCCAGAGTCAACCCATTATGAATGCTTTGTCTGTTAAGGGTTCGAGGAGAGATATGATAGATTGTGTGAATAGTTGATGTGGCCTCCTTCGATGAGTCCCTGACTTCCTGGAGGTCTCTCTTAATAATAAAAGGCTCACTCACCTACACACTATTATTCAAAAATTTTATTTGGAGTAATTATCAGTTTAAGAAAATATTAGGAAGACTTTTATTGGGGGAGGAGAAATTTTTCGGTAATAACTTCAGTGCATGTCCAGTGCATTGCATTTGCTTCAGTCTTCCACTAGCAGTCTAATGTTTAGTAGTATTACCTTCTATCAGCTATCTTTCAAGTACTCATTCCTGATATACCATTATTGAAACTACAAGAAACTTTCATCATCCGAAAGAGACTTGCTGCAAATCACTTCTGTATCCTTCACATTTATGGTTGAAAAGAGCTGAATTTTTGGACAGCTGTTAGAGATACTTCACAAGTCGATTGTCACAGTGAAGGTTATCTCTTACCAACTCTTTGCATTGCAAGCTATTATGTTTCCAATATCAGAAACAAATAAACATTTTAGCACTATCAGAGGACATCGCTTCATAATCTGTGTGTTCTTGAGTATGTGTTCTGTTCATGTACAGCAAAAAAGGCTACATTATGTTCTCTCTCTCTTTTTTTTTTTTTTTTTTTTTTTTATTTTGTCAGAGGAGTCAGTATACTGGTTTCATTTGACTTCTTGACTAATCCTATTGAAGCAAAACTTTAATATAATCTCTATAAAGTCCTTGCATTGGTAGCTATTATGGTACATAAAAGCAGAAACAAATAAGCATTTCAGCACTAGCAGCAGACAATATACAACAGCAGAAAAACAGAACAGACTAGTGTATGTATAAATGTGTTTATAGGTCATCATCATCATCATAACACTAATTATGGGTATAGACCATATTGGTCTGTTCCGGTCTCATTATCCATCCAATATTCTTTTTTGAGGTCTATCCTGCCTTCTCTTTCCGATTGGCGTATATTTTAGTATTTGTTTAGGATGTCGGGTGTTGGCCATTCGGTTTACATGTTCAATCCATTTTTCTTTATAATTGTTTAGTTTTTCTTCTATTGATTTTGTTTTTAGTTATTTTGAAATGTCTTTGTTCCTTTTTTTATCTAATAATGCGCATTTTGCAGTTCTTCTCATAAATCTCATTTCACTTGGTTTTATTCTTTGTTTATGTTGTTTGTTTATTGCCCAAATTTCACTGTCATATAATAATGTGGGCACTGCTAAAGTATTGTATATTTTCAGGCATGTTTCTTTTTTACTATATTTGGGTTGAGTGTTCTATTTATCAGACCTATAATCTGTAAAAAATTTTGAAGTTTTTAATTTTATGTTTTTATGTGTTTATATGTGCAACATTTTTCTCATTTCTTTTTTATTTCAACTTTTTTTCTTACAGACCCGAAACAAAATATACAGCCGCATTGTTGGCTTGCATCCAGTCAATTTATTCTATAGTCATGGTATACATTCACCAGCAGAACTGCTAAAAGCATCAGGTCTCGCTCAGAAATGGGTGCAAAGAGAAATTTCAAATTTTGATTATCTTATGCAGCTCAACACAATAGCTGGAAGAACCTATAATGATCTCAGCCAATATCCAGTGGTAAGTAAAATTCATAACATATTTGAATAATCAAATATATTTAATAATTAGAATATTTTATTATTATTATTATTATGTGACACCTCCAGGGAGTCCAAAGACTCATCAAGGGAGGGCACCTACTCTACAACTCTCCGTTTCCACTCAATCCACCAACTACAGCGAATCACATCATCTACACCAATGCCATCTATTTCCCATTACCATCACTAGTATTTTCACAGACAATCACAAACATCCATGCCCACAGAAGGATTTGAACCCGCAGCTTTTTATCTGGAGAGCAGATACGCTAACCACTCAGCCAACCAGGCCAGCGTTATTTTACATTATTGCATTATTTTATAACTTCAGAATTTAAATAACCTTAAAATTAGAATTTAATAACCTTATTAAATTCTGATTTAATGTTATCATTCTTAAAATAAAAACAACATAAGTTCAGAGATATATATATATATTATAATCACTTAATATGTCACTTGTTTATTTATTAATTAGAATAATTAAGTTTGTATAATGCTTGGAGCAGTGTAATGGCATAAAAAATGCATTGGCTGGATGTTGATAGTGCATGGGAAGTGGTAAAGCCATGTTTGAGGCAAGTAATAGCAGACTGCAAACCTAGAGTCAGGAGAGTAAATAAAAAAAAAAAAAAAGTGGAGGGAATTCAATGAGAAAGGTGACCAGCAGGCACAGAATCAGTACAAAGCATAGGCCAGAAGGGTAACCAGTGCAATAAGAAAAGCAAAATCACGGTATGAACGGAAATTAGCAGTACAGGCCAAAAGTAATCCCAAAAAGTTATTTGGCAAGTTAAAGGAAGAATGATTATGTAAAAATAACTTGGTCGAATGCTGATGGTAGGGAAGATGAATCTGAATCAGATGAAATATTATAATTACTAAATGAACACTTGGCAAGAGTATATCATCAATGTGGAGATATTGCATTAACAAGGGGTCAAAGGCTTATATAGAAATAGAGGTAAATGAACTGGAGTTGAATAGGATATCTCAGAACCTTGATCTGAATACAGCTATGGGATTAGATTGTATAGCAGCTGATTGTTGAGAGAAGATCCTAGGTAATTAGCAGTGCCTTTGACTATGTTGTTTAATTTAAGTCTCAGTTCTGGGTTGATTGCAAGCAGGTGGAAAGAGGGGAAAATAGTTCCATTGTATAAAGGAGGCTCCAAGACTGAGGTAGCAAATTACTTACTGATCATCATATCAGGAGGTGTTGTCAAGGTATTAGAGAAGTTGGATGAGAGCAAAATACAAGAATGGATAGACAGAAATAGAATATACTGTATGTGGACACCATAGTTCTGTTGTCCCCATATATTTTATCCAACTCAGCAGAGTTGGATAAAAGTAGTGGGTTTAGAATTATACCACTGGACTTTGCAAAAGCTTTTGACTGGATACAATATGGAATTCTAATCAATAAATGGCAGCATATGGATTTGGATTGATATAAAGTTGGCAAAGTGAATAAGAGGGTGGAAATAGAATTGAATTGTTGTATTGAATTCTGGAATGGAATTGAATAGAATGCCTGTGACTAGTGGTGTGCTGTAGGGCTCTGTACTTCGGCCAATGCTATTTAATTTGTACATTAACAATATATTATTATTGTTATTGCATGGACACCTCCATGGAGTCCTAAGACTTCTTGTGAGAGACCCAGACTATCAACACAATATCCATCATACTTCTTGAAACCATTAACAGTCCGAGCACTTGCAACCCATTCTGTTCGTTCACCACTTTCCAAGAGAAAAATCTAGTCCTCACACCCTTGCTAACTATGCTCTTTAAACCAAGTATATAATTTCTTGGTATCTTTAATTTATAGTATAACCAAGTGGAAAAGCTTCCAACAACTATCTCTAATCCAGAGTATTCTAATAATAAGGTGTGACACCATTTGGCTGCTCATATATGAAAATATGACTTCTGCATTACTCAACCTTTGAGTAATGCAGATGTCATTATTCAAAGGAACTATTTTAATTAAACATGGTCTGGCTCCCACTGATGAGACCTCAATAAATGTCGAAACTGGTCTGGGTAGTGACCATAAGGATATGTGTTTTGCATTATGGGATACTAAGCCAAGTGATGTGAAGTCATTACCTTGTATATACAAGTTGCCACAGTCCTGAAAATACTTCAGGTGCAAACTTTGTTTACTAACACTTGAATAAAGGATTAAACCAAGTATATAATTTTTTGGTATCTTTAATTTATAGTATAACCAAGTGGACAAGCTTCCAACAACTATGCTCTTACCCAATTTCCAGAGATGATCTCTTGTTCTGTCCCTCCTTTGACAAAGGCTGAAACATTTCCCCTGCATCAATCCTGTAAAAGCCTGTAAGTAACTTAAATGTTTTTATCATATCCTACTTTTTTCTGCCTATCATCCAACTTTGGCAATCCACAAACATTCATTCTGTTCTCATAGGAAGCATACCACTCACCATATTGGTCACTTGCCTCTTTATACCCTCCACCACTCCCTCATGCCCAAGAAACCCAAATGATCAGACCTGGCTTTATAAAGAGGAAGGTTAACTCCCTTATCTCTGCTTGTCAGTGTGTTCTTTAATAGCCAAGTAATCCTGTGAGTTACCATGGCTGCTTTTGCAATGTGCTCTCTAAACTTTGGCTCTCTATCTACTACTTCTCCCAAATCCCTGCCTTCATCAAATTCCTGGAGCAAAGTTCCCTCATTGTGATACACAGCTTGTTATCTTCCTATCACAAAATGCATAACTTACACTTTTCCACATTAAATTGACATCCATTATGTTTTGTCCATAGTTTCAGCCTATTTAAATCATCCTACAAGCTCTATACATCACTTTGATTAACTATTACCCTACCCAAGTTTGCATTTGATGATGCAAAGTTGGGTAGGGTAATAGTGGCTGAAATTTCCTTCATATTATTTCCTATATCATTTATTTACAAATTAAACAGCAGCGTTTCAAGTACGGAACCCCTCGGCACACAACTAGTCATCTGCCCTCTCCTGGTTTCTGCTCTTCCATATACTACTTTCTGGTATCTGCCCATTGGCTACCCTTTTAGGAAAGGATCTGAAAGCAACAGTTGTTTGCCAATGATGCAAAATTTGATGGAGAAATGGTCATTAAAGATGATGTTAAAATTTTGCAGGATGACTTAGATAGACTGGCAGTATTGGTAAAGGAGAATGGATATCAGTTTAATATGTCAAAGTGTAAAGTGATGTTGCATTTTGGAGTGAAAGATTAGCAGCTATGTTCCATCAATATCCTATGCTAATATCCCATAAATCTAAAATTATTTTAACCATTGTTAACAAACAAATTGAAAGAGCCTTAATCGGAGAATTGAGTGAACAACAGAAAGGCTTTAGAAGAGGAATGGAAACCATTAATGCTATCCTGGAACTAAAAGTACTAATAGAAAGATCACTTGAAAGAAACAGGAACATTTTCATATGCTCATACTTTCAAAAGGCTTTTGGCTGGGTAAAACATAATAAAATGTTCGATATATTAGATAAATTAGACATAGAAGATCACGTACTTAAGATTATAAAAATGATTTACACCAAACAGAAAATGCAGCTGTTTAACTCTGAGACTTCTGTAGTGAAAATAAAAAGAGGAGTTAGACAAGGTTGTATCCCTTCACCAAATCTATTTTTTTAATATTTGAAACTAATTCCTATTTTTTGTTTTTCAATCTATAGTGAGACAGTGATGAAAAAGATTGAAAAACAAAAAATAGGAATTAGTTTCAATGGTACAAAATACAACAATCTTAGATATGCTGATGATACCATTCTAATAACAGAAAACAGAAACAAATTAATCAAACTACTGCAGCTACTAATTGAAGAAGATAAAGAATTTGGATTAGATATAAATGCAGAAAAGACCAAATTTATGAAAATCTCAAAAGAAAACAGGTCCGAGCCATAAATATTAATAAACAATATGAAAATTGAACATACAAATATTTAGGGACCTACTTTACTGCAGATGGAAAGCAAGATAAAGAAATAAAAATAAGAACAGCCATAGCTAAAGGTGCCTTCTGCAAAAATAAAGATCTGCTCAGAAGTTCTGTGAGTATTGAGACAAAGAAAAGAATGATAAGAACATTAATGTGGTGGCCAGTTTTCACATATGGAAGTGAGACCTGGATATTCAAAAAGAGAGTAAGACAACAGATAATGGCCTTTGAAATGTGGTGCTATAAGACAGTGCTTCCCAAACTGTGGGCCGCGGCCCCTTGGGGCCATAGGTTTTGTTGAGGGGGGCCGTGAAATAATGAAAACAAATTTGAAATGTTTTAAGACTAAGTAGTTTTTTTTATTTTAAAAGAAATGTTTTAACTTTTATTATTTCTTTTTTGTTATTTTTTATATTTTAATGGAAAAATTCACACATTGGTGTTGGTTCACAAACTTTGCTTCCTGCGTATTTCGGCGCTTAATGAATGTTAGTAAATATTGCTTATTCATATGTTTTGTTTCAAAGCAGTGGTTAATTGTATTTACTTCGAATGCTCTCCAGGGAAGCTCCAAATCTTCCTGTCCCTTTCATCACGCGTTCGTAACAGGGATGTTGATATTGGCTTTATATACATATCAAAACTTGTTTTATATTATCACTGTCATCCGAGCTAGTTTTCTGTTACCAATAAAAGTTTCACATATACTTCACACATGAAAAAAAGCTTAAACAAGTTCATGTGGGGAGATAGTAACTCGCTTTCAGTGGTAAACAACACCCTCCCTAAGAGCCACTATACTGCAGAGGCAATAAAAATAAGTACTTTTATTATGCCAGTGAATAAGGTATGAGGAGTCTGTGTAATATATTTCTCAACAAATAGTGCAATTAGAGACAACTGGGATAAAAACACACTAATTAATCAATCACATGTCCCCTCATACAGAAACTATGCTGTATAGACTGAAACAAAACCATATGTTGCATGGGCAAGCACAGTATCTAACTAAAAACTATTGTTATTAATTAGATGTGTTCGAGTTCGATTTCCCAAGGCAGCAATAAAATTCAACCTAATGTGTTAAAATTCGTAAAAGTGTTAAAACTAAGTAATATATAAATATATATAATGAATGTTATGGCAGTTTCACATATGGAATTCGGTTGAAGAGAGTTAGCATTTCAACTCAATTGTCAGCTATGCTTTTATCTTTCGGTTGTGCGATCTTTTGTTAATACCGCACCAATCATATGCACGTTTTAATAACCTGCCTTTGCTGTCTGTTTCATGTTAGGATGAATTACCTTAAAGGGAGAAAAGTCACAAAAGAGAAAAATGTTCATGGTCAGGGGATTCCCTTATTCAGGTAATATTCACTAATTTCATGTTATCAGTCTGCGGTGTGCCAGTATCAGTAAGTGGTGATATTATTTGATCTATTCTACGTTAAAAAATTTAACCCTGAGATGGATAAGTGGCTGATATAAAATAAAAAAAATTCCCGTGAACAATCAGAAGCAGAAACAGACTCAAAAAAAAAAAAAGGACAGTATTTCATATTTTACCAGAACAGCCCGCATCATCTTCAGAACCAAACGGTAAGAGGCAAAAAATGTAATATATGCATTTGATTTTTGCAATATTCGCTGTGTATGTTTTGTATTGAATATAAATACAATAAATATTATAATAATATATCTCTCTATTACAATTTTTTTTCGAGGGGGGCCGTGAAATATTTTAATTTTTGCAAAGGGGGCCCTGACATCCAGAAGTTTGGGAAGCACTGCTATAGGAGAGCTCTGAAAATCTCATGGACAGAACATGTGACAAATACAGATGTCCTACAGAGAATGAGAACACAGAGGTCTTTATTAGCTGAAGATAGAGCTTAAGGTTGTATTCTTTCAAGAATACTCCATGAGGAAGGTTACTGCACTGAACTTAATAGAAAGAAAGATAACCACTAGGATGTTAGATATCTGCTGCTTGTGTTATTGTAGGTTTAACAGAAATTGGGATATCCATCATGCTACCAACATTTCTTGAAAGGGGACTATATGAGCATAACAGCACCCCTAGAAATATCTGTAAAAATTGCAGAGACCAACCATCTTTGTGAGACATTGGCTGGAGAGTGAGTCCGTGATAAAGGTATCATTATTTAGCTGAACTGTACCTTTCTGAACAACATCAGAAATTTTTACAGTTCTTATCTATATAGAAATCTGAGAATCCAAAATCTGCTCGAGGTTGGGCAGATTTTGGATTTGTACAGAGTTAATCGCTGGACAAAAGAAAAGTGACATCTTTAGTGAAGAAACTATTGAATAATACATCTTTTTCTTCTTCTTCTTCTTCAACCTTCTGGTTCTGTCCACTGCTGGATGAAGGTCTCTCCCATAATTTTCCAGATCACTCTGTTTTCTGCCTCTCCCATCCATCTCACTCCTGCAATTTGTTCCAGTTCATCTCTCCACCTTCTTCTGGGTCTTCCTCTTTGTCTTGCTCCATCCATTGGTCTCCACTCTGTTCTTTTTCTAGTCCATCTCCCATCATTTCACCTGGCAATATGGCCAGCAGATCTCCACTTAGCCTATTTAATGTATTTTACAATATCCATGACACCTGTTTGAGATCTTATCCAGATATTTGTCTTCCTATCTCTTAATGTTATTTTTAGCATACTTCTTTCCATGCGTTGTTGTGTTGTTCTCAGCTTTTTGTTTAGGGCTTCTGTTCAAGTCCATGTTTCTCCTCCATATGTTAGGACAGGAAGTATGCACTGGTCAAAAGCTTTCCTTTTTAGACTCATAGGGATGTTACTTCTGAATTTATCTCGCATTTTCCCCAAAAGCCATCCATCCAAGGTGAATTCTTCGTTCAATCTCTTTTCTTTGGCACTCCTCAAAGGATAACAATTGGCCCAAATATACATATGAAGTAACTTGTTCTATTTCATGGTTTTCAACTTTGACAGTTCTATGGTTTATGTATTTATTCATCATTATTTTTGTTTTTTCTCTATTTATTTTTAATCCAATTTCTCTGGAGGCTTCATTTAGCTGATTTAGCCTTTCTTCCAGATCTTCAAGATTATCTGCTATTAGGACAATATCATCTGCAAAACTAGCTGGATCTATCTCCTCTCCTTCTACTACTTTGAGGAAGATCCACTTATTTTAATCTTTCCTATAAGGCCTTATTAGCCAACTCTTCTTATTTTATGACCCCTATGCTATTAGAGCACTCGAGGGCTATGTGGTCTTTTCATTTCTGGCCTTACAACTATGCCCTCTCTATAAACCTTACTGTAATTCTTCTATAATCTACTCTTTCCCCCTTCAATATACCCTATTCCTCCTATGGGTTTAAATTCAGAAGAAGGCTAGTTCAGAAGCCTTAAGGTAGCAGCCTTACCACTGAACTATTCCATCGTCAGGCTAGTCCCCTGACATGGAAAACATAATTCTACTAGTAAGCTGACAGAAAAAGGTAATCGGATTCAATCTATAGAAAACGACTATGGAATGGAAAAGGTAAAACAAAAATGGAAATGACAAAATATAATACACATGGCAAACTGGAATGTAAGTGGAATAGCATATAAAGAAATAGAATTAGACCAATTATTAAATGAAAGAAATTTTAAAATAGCAGTAATCACTGAAACAAAAAAGAAATTAAAAGGAACCATGAGAACTGAAAATTTTAATGTGATATACAGTGGAGTTGGCAGAGACCAAAGAGCACAAGCAGGAGTCATGATTTGGATTCATAACTCCCTTTCAAAACAGTTAAAACATTATAAATTATGGAACGAAAGACTAATAGAAGCTAGAATAAAAATAGATAGAGGCTATTTAACAATAATTGGTTTATATGCCCCAGAAGATGGAAGAGAACAAAATAATATTGATTTTTATAATCAGCTACAAAACATATATCATAAAAAAAAATAAAAATGATTACGTAATTTTAGCAGGAGACTTAAATGCAAGAATTGGAAACACGAAAATTAATAATAATATAGGAATACATGGAGAACATACTCTAAACAGGAATGGTAAAAAAATTGATTGACTTTGTAGTTTATAATAACCTAAAAATAATGAATTCCTTCTATAAACATAAAGACATATATAAATATACTTAGGCAGCAAGAGGATGGAAATCAATATTAGATTACTTTATACTAAATGAAAAGACATCAAAATTTTCACTAGATGTTAGAGTTCACAGAGGATATGAAATAAGCAGTGGCCACTTCCTTGTTAAAATAAAATTAAGATTACCACCTAAATGGCTACAAGTAACAAGAACAGAAAGAAAAATTGAAACATTTGTTTATAAAACTAGACTATTGAATGACACAAATGTACAATTGTTATATGAACAAAGAATTAACCAATATCTAGATAAAATGAAGAAATAAAAATAGAATGGCTTAATATAAAAACGATACTAAATGCAGCAGCAAATGAAAGCTTAGGAAAGACCAACAAATTCAATAAAAGGAAAAAACTGAAGATCTTGGATGATGCAATGAAAGAAATAATCAAAAAGAAACCTATCACAAATGGTTAAGCAGTAAAAGATTAGAAGATGAAATAGAATATAAAAGAATAAGAGCCATAACGTCAGAAAAAGACATAGAGAATCATGGAACAAATTTGTTTCTAATTTAGAACGTTATTTATATAAAATTTTGAAAACTTAAATGCAGATACCAAAGAAAACATAAAATTAAACACTGAATTGAAATTAGAAGAATTTCTAAATTACTACACAGAATTATGGACAGACAAATATTTTAAAAAAGACAACTGGGAAACAATTAATGAAAAGGAAATAACTAAAGAAGAATTAGAAATTAGCCTGAAAGAAACAAGAAACGGAAAATCACCTGGAGAAGATAAACTAGGTTCAGAACTATATAAATATGCAGGAACAAGATTCAAAGAAATACTCTTATTATTTTTAAATAAAATTTATTCAACTGGTATCCCCCCCCCAATAGAATGGAAAAAAGCAATTGTGATTCCTATCTTTAAAAAAGGTAATAGAGATGACCCTAAAAACTAGAGAGGTATCATTATACTAAATTCCTGGTACAAAATATATAGCAGAATCCTAAATAGCAAACTAATGAAATATTCCGAAAACTTTATTTTAGAAGTACAGAATGGATTTAGAAAAGGACGATCATGTATAGACCTGGTCTTTTGCCTAAAATTAATAATAGAGAAAAGAAGAGAATACAATTTAGAAACACATATTGCATTTATTGACTTTGAGAAAGCATTTGACAAAGTTAAAAGAAACATATTATTTAACATATTAAAAGAAAGACAAATACCAAATAATATCCTAAAAGCTATCACAAGTATATATGAAAATAATCAAATACAATTAAGATTAAATCACGAGCTATCATATACGAGAGAGATAAACCAATTCAGTGTCTCCTCTCAGCAACTCTTTTTAATATCTACTTAAATGAAATAATAATAAAATGGAGTGAAAATTTACATCAGGGAATTAGACTTTCACCTACAGTAAACTTAAACACTCTCCTCTTTGCCGACGACCAAATAATAATTACACATTCTGAAGATAAACTACAGAAAGCTATTTTAGATCTAAATGAGATATCCAAAGATTATGGTATGATAATATCAACAGAAAAATCAAAAACTATGGCCTTTAAAGGACAAGATTCAGCAAGAACTAAAATAGTAATAGACAACAAGATCTTAGAACAGGTGAATTCATTTATCTACCTAAGATGTACGATCAGATATGAAAATGAAAAAGATATAAACGTAAAAATTGCAAAATATTTAAAAATAACATGTGTAATTAACTCTATATTTAAACCAAACCTAGTTCAAAAACAAACCAGACTAAAAGTATACAATACTTAGCCCTACCAGTCTTAATGTATGGAAGTGAAATCTGGACAATAAAACAAAAAGACAAAGATTAACAACAACAGAAATGAAGTTTATGAGAAAAACTGCAAAGTATATCCTATTTGATCACAAAAGAAATGAAGAAATTATGAAAGAATTAAACCAAGAACCAGTAATAGAAAAAATTAAAAAATATAAAATAAATGGATGGAAAAACGTTCAAAGAATGAAAACAGAAAGATTACCAAAACAAGCCTTAAAATACAAGCCATTAGGAAAAAGAAAACCAGCACGTCCTCTTAAACGATTCAACGATGACTTCTAATGCTGGAACATGCCATGCTAGGCCTAAATCCTTGATATGCATGAGGATGATCATCATCTGCAAATATCAGATGATGCAGCCTTTCTCCATATTTATGTTTATTCCTTTTTTTTCCCAATCAAGGCTTCTAAAGACTTCCTCTAGTGCAGCCGTAAATAATTTGGGAGATATGGTGTTGCCTTGCCGGATGCCTTTTTGTATTGGGAACTTTTCACTGTTTTTATATAATTTATTTACAGAAGTTGCATTATTGTAAATATATTTTGGTGTTTCAATATATGGTTTCTCAGTTCCTTGGGTTTCAAGTGCTTTTAGTGTTGCAGATGTTTTAACTGAATCAAATGCTTTTTCATAGTCCATATAGGCCAGACATAAGGGTTTATTGTATTTAATTGATTTTTCAATGAGCTGTCTTAATGTGTGAATATGGTCCAAAGTATTGTAATTCTTCCTAAATCCAGCTTGCTCACAGGATTGCATTCCCTCTAGTTTAGATTTTATTCTATTATTTATAATTTTTGTGAAAACTTTATATATGAAGGGGAGTAGGCTTATAGGTCTGTAGTTTTTAATTTCCTCCTTATTGCCCTTTTTTAAAATTAATATTAGAAATGAATTGTTCCAATTTTTCGGAATTTTTCTCTGTTTTAGGCATTTATTGAAGAGTTTACTCAACTGTTTGATAACAGGGCTTCCTCTCAGTTTTAAGAAGTCTACCATAATTCCATCTTCTCCTGGGGCCTTTCCATTCTTCGTTTCCCACAGTGCCATTTCCACTTCACCTTGTAAGATCTCAGGGGCATCATGTTCTTCCTCACTCGAGTTATACATAGAGGATTCTTGGCTGTCCCGGTCTTTGTCTTCATAGAGTTTAGTATAAAATTCCTGATTATTGCATCTCATTTTTTCCTCTTACAGCAGCTATTTCCTTTGTTCCAACTGATAATGTTCGTCTTAGGAGCTTCATATTACTATTGTTTTCTATTGTTTCTTTAATTTTCCTAGTATTATACGATTTAAGTTCATGTTTCATCCTTTTACGTATAGTTTTACAAATTTCCGCATATTCTATTTTATTGGTGTCATTCAAATCTCTTTTCATATCTCTTCTTTTCTTCATCAGATCTAAGGTCTTAGTTTTTCCTCTCCTTGGTGCCTTTTTTAAAACCTCCTATTTCTAGTCCACAATTCAAGATAGCTTTTGTTAATATTTCATTAGCATCATCAATGGTAGTTAACTTTTTAACAATAGTTAACTTTTTTAGTTCATTTTTGAGTGATTCTCTATAACAGCTTTTATTGTGGTAGAGATTTTGTGGATTCACTAAATTGGACTTTTTTCTTATGAGCTTATTCTGTTCCCATTTTTTGTTGATCCATACTTTTTCCCTTACTAGTCTGTGGTCACTTCCTGTGTTTAATCTATTAAGCACTTCGGTATTATTTATTATATATCTTCTGTTGGAGAGGATGAAGTCTATTTCATTGTAAGTTTGTCCATTTGGGCTTCTCCAAGTCCATTTTCGGTTGATTTTCTTCTTGAAAAAGCTGATCATAATAAAGAGTTTATTTTCTTCTGTAAATTCAATTTCTTTCTCCTCTTTCATTCCTCTGTCCAAATCCTAATTTACCGATGGAGTTCAGATGGTCATCTCTGCTTCCAATTTTGACATTAAAATCACCCATTATAATTATGTAGAATTCTTTAGAATTATTGAATGTGGATTCTAATGTTTCATAGAAATCTTCTATCTCTTCATCTGGATGGTCCATAGTTGGGGCATATACTTGTATAATTTTCAGTTGGTATCTTTTATTTATGAAGAGACTTAGTTCAGCTATTCTTGATGTTATTTTATTTACAAACAGGACATTGTCCTTGATTATTTTATTTATTAGGAATCCTACACCACCAGTTGAGTTTCTATCACATTCACAGTGGTAGATGTCCATCTTTTAATCACATGAGAGTTTCTTCTTTCCTTCTTATCTCTGAAAGGCCCACAATGTCCCATTTTATATGTTCCAATTCCTTCATCAGTTTTCCAATCTATCATCATCCCATAGAGATCTGCAGTTATATGTTCCTACTAATATCCTCCTTTCATTGGCACTGTAGGTGGACTCATTGTAGCTAGTGGAGACTGTACAACTAACAAACAGCAATAGGTATTGAATTGAAAAACAACAACAATAGTTTGCATGCTTAAATTGGAATCCCTCTATGTATATAGTTGTGTGTTCATGGATTAAAAACTACTGGGCTGACATTAAAATTACTTAAAATATAGCAGATACATTATTGAATACATTTGAGTTATACTTTATATAGCTATACATTATTGAATACAATAACAATTTTCCAGACTTTTAGAATAGTAAGACAGTCATTTCAATTAAGATTAGGTCTATGAAGTAAGGCTTCAGCACTTTATGTGGATCTATGTAGTAGCTTGGTGTTTTTTCCCATTGGATCCGGTTAGCATTTTATCAAACGGTGAGGTTTGATAAGGCGGATGTGGTCTTGTTGTTCAGAGATATGTTTATTTATAGATTTCCCTGTTTGTCCATAGTAAGACAAGTTACAATAACATGGTATTTGGTATATACACCAGGTAGCATCATTGGTGAGAATTTGTATTTTGGAGAAAGTAGCAAGTTGTGAATTTGGTTGATAGGTTTGTAGATAGCAATAATTTCCAATTCTTGTTTTAGGGATTCTTCAGAAGAACAAATCTTGTGTGTTCTGGATACTAAAAATTTTATGATGCCAGATTTTTTGAGATGGATGGGGTGCTAATGTATTATGGATATAACGACCTGAAAAAGTTGGTTTTCGGTAGACAGAGGTGGAAATGGATCCATCTTGTTTGCATAATCAAAACTATGGTGCTTTTATGATTGAGATACAATTTACTTTAACATTTTAAAACATTATATAAGTTTTACCATAAGAATATTGTAACAGTATGTTTTTTTAATAATTAAACAAATTCAAACATAACAATAAAATAATAACCAATGACAAAATAAACAATGATTAAACATTCTTAAGCATTTCATTTCAAATGCCAGCAGTTTTTTCTCATCTCTTTTCTTAATTGTCCATGCTTCTGCGCCATAGATGACTGTTGGTATAATTATTGATTCATACAATTTGATTTTGGCTTGCTTAGATATCTTGTTTATTTTCCAGATTTTCTGTAATTTTATTATTATTATTATTATTAAACAAGACCTCATGGAGTCAAAGACTCATCTAGGAGGTCCTTTTATCTCACACACATCTCATCATACCGGGTCTTAAACACATTCAAACTCCTTGCAGACACCACACTCTCAGGCAAGGCATTCCAATCATTCACAACTCTGCACGAAAAAACCTGCATTTTACTCACTCCCCTACTCACACCCTCTTTATACAGTTTCCAGGGATGACCTCTGGTTCTCCCCTGATCTCCCACTATTCTCTGTAGAACTTCTCCACCATTGATCCTATAACAACCCCTCACCAACTTGTAGGTCTCTATCATATCTCCCCTCTTCCTTCTCTCCACTAGACTCTGCAAATTACATCTTTTCAATCTTTCCTCATACTCGACATTCCAGAGACCAGAAACTACCTAAGTCAGTCGCCTTTGGACCCTTTCCAACATCTCTTCATCCTTCTGAAAACCAGGTGACCAAATCTGGGCACAATAGTCCATGTGTGGCCTAATCAAAGCCTTATACAATGGAACAAGAATCTCCCTACTTCTACACGTCAGTGTCCTCCTCATCATTCACAGAAGTCTTTGTGTTGTCTTCACAATTTTGGCGATGTGTCCCCTAAATTTTAGATCCTTATCCACTATCACTCCCAGATCTCTTATTTCCTCTACTTCCAACAATATATTCTCACCAAGCATAAATTCTGCATCCCATCTTTGTTTTCCAAATTTTAAAACCTTACATTTTGCAACATTGAACTCACATCCCCATTTGCTTGCCCAATCACTCAATTTATTCAAGTCTTCTTGCAAGGCCACAACATCTTCATTACTCTTTATGGTTCGTCCCAACTTTGCATCATCTGCAAACAACTGAATATCTCCATCCAAATCTTCGCCAATATCATTAATATACAAGTTAAATAGTAATGGCCCTAAAACAGATCCCTGAGGCACTCCACTAGTGACTTTCCTTTTCCTGGATATTGCACCCCCATACACAATTTGTTGATACCTATCAGATAGCCAGTCTCCAATCCAATGCACTAATCTAATATCCAACCCCATCTGCTCTAGTTTGACTGTCAACTTATCATGAGGTACTCTATCAAAAGCTTTTGCGAAATCCAAGTATATTACTGTGTATCCTTCTCCTCTGTCCAAGGAAGCAGTCACTTCATTGTAATAAGTAAGTAGATTACTAAAACACGACCTCCCTTTAGCAAATCCATGCTGTCCATCAAAGATTATACCATTGTTGTCAACCCAACTCTGGATCCTAGTTCTCACAAGCTTCTCCAACAACTTAACCACAACACCTGACACACAGATAGGCCTATAGTTTGATGCTTGAGTTCGATCACCTCCTTTATGAAGTGGCACAATCTTGCCCTCCTTCCACTCTTTAGAGACTTGACCAAGTGCAAGACTCGTATTAAAAAAATATGTCAAGGCAGGTGTCAACTCTCTGGCACATTCCTTCAGAATACGCGGTGATATATTATCAAGTCCCACAGCCTTATTTACATCTAGTTTACTCAACTCCCCAAACACCTCTTGCTCACTTACAGTCAGTCTCTCCTCCCCATCATCAACTGCTCTTAATCTCTCCATGAAGTCACATTCACAAGATTGAAAGATCTTTATGAACTACTCATTAAGTATCTCCACCACACATTCTGCAACAGCTGTCTTTATACCATTTCCTCCAATCAATATTATCCTTCCATAATCATTCTTTCTTTTGCTGGCTACATATCGAAAGAACTCCCTAGGATTCTTTTTAGCTTCATTAGCTAACTGCTGTTCATACCTCTCTTTAGCTACTCTCACCAACCAAGTCACCCTCCTTGCCTGGTCTTTGTAGACCTCATGAAATTGGTTACTTCCACTTCTCTTATGCTGCCTCCACAATGCCCTTTTTCTCTGTATTGCATGCTTAATCTCTTTATTCATCCATCTCACACCTACCTTATTTAACCTTCTCACCCGTGGTATACATTTAGACATTGCATCCACTAAATATTTTTTGAAAATCCCCCAAGCTGCATTGATCTCTTTTCCAGCTAACTCCTCATTCCATGCTACACCTGCAAGCTGTCTCCTGAGCTCTTCATAATCACCCCCCCCCCCTTGTAGTTCCACATATACCCTTTTTTTCACAGGGGTCCTTGCACTGCTGGCAACCACCCAAGTAATCACCTCATGGTCACTTTCACCAATTGGTGGATGATTTGATATCTCATTGATAATTACATCCTCCGATGAGATGACCAAATCCAAGACCCTTAATCCTCTTGTGCCCTCTATTACATACTGTCTGAGGTAGTTATCCCTCAAAAACTCAAGAAACTCATTTTCTTTACTTCCAGTTGCTATCTCTTCATTCCAGTCTATATTGCCATAATTAAAATCACCCATAATGATCACCCTTTTCTTATTTGCTTGGCTTATTTGACTATACATTTCACTATCACCACCATCCACATTACCAGGTCTATAACAACATCCCACCACGTATTTGATTCTATTCACCTCTAATTTTCCCATGGTGGTCCATCCTATTGCTATTCTGTGTTTGATTGTTTTGAGTTCATCTATTGTTTCTGTTAGTTTTGATCCAAGATAAACGAAGTTGTCTACTTGTTCTATTTGTTTTCCATTTAGGGTGACTGAGATGGTAGTTCTGTTCCTCCCTATTTTCATCACTTTTGTCTTGTTTATTTATTGTCATGTCATATGTTTTACAGGTTTCGTTTAGCTTGTTGATCAACTTTTGTAGTTCATTTGGGGTTCTTGCAAGAAGAACGAGATCATCTGCATATTTGATATTATTTATGTTTAAACCATTGACATTGATTCCAGGCTCATTGTCTATTGCCTTCTTTACAACTTCTTCTAGATATATGTTGAATAGACATGGGGATAATGGGCATCCTTGCATTACTTCTTTTTGGATCTCTGTTGTGAGTGTGTCCTTTTTAATTATTGCATTTGTCTTAAAGTAAGATTTTATCAGAAACTATATTATATATTTGTCTATTGCTTTTTCTAGTAGAACTTGAAGGATTTCTCTGTTGATGCTGTCGAAAGCTTGTTTAAAGTCCACAAAACAACAATATAGTTCTTTATGGTCTTCCCAGCTGAGCTCTACTAGTTGGTGCAATGTGAAAATCTGGTCTAATTGTTGAATAGTTTCCTCAGAAACCAGTTTGTTCTATGCCTATCAGTTCTTCATAGGTGTTTTTTAATCTATTTTGTATAATTCTTACGAATATTTTATAGGTGTGGGAGAGTAAATTGATTGGTCTGTAATTTCTGCAGTCTCTTTTGTCTCCTTTCTTGTATATTGGGATGATCTTTCCAGTTCTCCAGTCATCTGTGATCTCTACTGTTTTGTAGTATTTTATTGAATGGAGTTCTTAAATATTCTATTGATGTGCTGCCTCCATATGACTGCAGTTCAGTAGGGATAGTATCAGTGCCTGGTGCTTTATTGTTTTTCATCTGTTTTATTGCATATCTTTTCTTCTTGTAAAATTTTTGGATGGTTGTTATTTTCTTCTATCGTTGGCATTGTAGTTTTGTTTTCTTGGTGGAAGATAGTCTTAAAATGGTTTGACCGGATTTTTCTTATATCTTCAATATTCTCCAGTTTCAGTCATCTTGTTGTTTATCATTGTTACTGCTTTTGCTGAGAATTCCTTTTGTAATTTCTCTTATAGTATCATGGAAGACTTTTAGGTTGTTTTGTTGGTATGCTTCTTGGCATTTCTTAGCTTTTTCTTCTAACCATTTTTCTTTGGCTTTTTTGCATAAGTTATCAACTTTATTTTTTAGTGCTCTGTATTTTTCTCTATTCTCTTCATTGTTTTATTGGTTTGCAAGTATCTTGGCCTCTCTTTTCTCTTCTATTGTAGCTACGATTTCTTGGGTTATCTACTGTTTGTTTATTTTGGGCTTGGTACCTAGAGTGTCTTTTGCAATTGATAACACTGTTTCTTTTCCTTCATCCCAGTATTTTCTGCTGTTCTGGAAGATGGAGGGTTTTAATTTCAAGCACATCTGTTCTAAAAATTGACTTCTGCTCGAGCTATCTTTTAGTTTTGATAGGTTGATTTTTCTTCTTTTCTGATATTGTTTTTCATATTGAATTTTATCTTCACTTTGGCAGTTAATATTTCGTGGTCAGTGTCGAAATCAAAGCTTCTTAATGTTCGTACATTATTTACTGATCTTTTCCATTGTTTGTTTATGATGATAGTCTATGCAGTTCTTTATATTACCATCTGGGATGTCCATGTATATATTTATTATTAGGGCGTTGATAGAACAACATGTTTGTAATCATTAGATTGTTTGCGTTACAGAAATGGAGTAATTGTTCTCCTCTGTCATTAAGCTCTCCATATCCAAATTTCCCCATCACATCTTTTTTGTCTGCTGTGAACTGTCCTATTTTAATGTTAAAATCTCCCATCACTATCATGAGTTCTCTATTTTTGGAATTATCTGTTTCCTGTTGTAGTTCTTCATAGAAATTTTCTATTTCTTCCTCTGACTGGTTACTGTCTGGTGCATATATTTAGATTTATTGTAATTGTTTGAGAGATATAAAATTTACAAAAATAGAAAAAAAAACTTCTTAGTCTACCCAAGGTACAAAAAATGTACTATAGCTGTGTAAATAACCTTTTGTGGGTAGGTGGAGCATAGAAAAAAAAAAATTGAGCTTTGTATCAAAGAACATTTCACAGATATCACCTATGCTAGATCCAAGGCCTTCGCTTTATCCAGTCATGTTCTTAATTCTTCTGATCCTGATGACGATCAATCCACTACACACTCAGTAAACTGAGATAGATCTGAAATCACATATAAATGCTATGATGAACTTGAAAGAAAAACCTTGAAATCAACAGAAATAGCACTGAATCCTATTCACCTTAATGTAAACTTACAACCTTTCTGATTGTTTCACCTCTGCTATTCAGCTATAGTGGTCATAAGATCACATCCTTGTTTATTGGAAAAACAAAACAGCTATTTCCAAGAATTCGTTCAAATGTTATCAATCTGTTGACAATTTAAAACAATGGTAGATATACTCGAGTAATATATTTTATGCATCTCTGATTTTTTTTCACTTCTGTATAATGCATGTAGAATTCGAGGTAGACACATAGAAAATAAGAATGGGAAAATCATTACTGAAGAAGATAAAATCCTAATGAGATGGAAACAATACATTGAAGATCTATATGACAAGGAAAATAGACCAAATGAGTTGCCATTAGAAGATATAAAGAAGGTAAATGAAGATGATCTAGGCTCAGAAATTTTGAAGACAGAAGTAGAAATGGCCATTAAAGAACTAAAATGTGGAAAGGCAGAAAGGATAGATGAAATACTTACAGAATTCCTAAAACAGCTTCAGAAGAAAAGAACTGAAGAAATAACCAAAATAATAAATTTATAACAAAGGAAAATTACCAAAAGATTTTATGACCTTAATATTTATACCTGTACCAAAGAAAAGTAATGCAGTGAACTGCAAGAATTTTAGAACAATAAGCCTCATTTCCCATACATCAAAAATACTTATGACAATCCTAACATGGAGAATTGCATCTAAGGTGGAATAATTTCTTGGAGAAGATCAGTTTGGTTTCAGGAAGGGTAGGGGAACAAAGATGTGATTTGACTGTTAAGAATAATAAGTAAAAGAAGTTAATATCTCTTATATAGATTTTGAAAAAGCTTTTGACTTTGTAAAATGGGATAAGATGGTGGAAGTAATGGAAAAGATTGGTATAGATTGGAAAGACAGAAGGCTAATTATTTCACTATATATGAGACAAACTGCCTTGGTGAGAGACATATATGGTATAACAGAACCAGGTATCATTGGACGAGGAGTAACTGTTCTCTGTCACCAATTTTGTTTAACGTGTACTCTGAAGCAATGTTAAAAGAAGCATTGGAGAATTCAGAAGAAGGAATAAAGATTGAAAGTAGACAGATATTTGCAATACGATACGCAGATGACAAGGCATTATTATCAAATACTGAAACAGGACTACATCTGTTGAACAGATTACTGGAATCCTGTATCAATTATGGAATGAAAATTAACATACAAAAAACAAAGGTAATGAAAATAGCAATGAAAGAGGCAAATTTGGATATCAGAATAAATGGGGAAAAATTGAATCAAGTAAAGACATTTAAATATCTAGGAAGTATGATTAGCGGTGATAGAAGATGTAATAGTGACATAAAAGCAAGAATAGTAATGGGAAGAAATGCCTTTAATACAAAATGGAATTTATTCAGAAGTAAAATGGACAGAAACCTAAAGAAAAGAGTAATAAAATTTTATGTGTGGAGTGTTGCCCTCTATGCAGCAGAAACTTGGACATTGAAGAAAGAAGATATTGAAATTTTGGAAAGCTTTGAGATGTGGATTTGGAGAAGGATGGAAAAAATCAAATGGACAGATAAAATAACTAATGAAGAGGTCTTAAAAAGAATAGTAGAAGAAAGAAGTCTGTTAAAGAGTATAAAAAGAAGAAAAGGAAACTGGATCTGACATATTCTGAGAGGAAATGGAACCATCAGAGATGCCATCGAAGGAAAAATAGACAGAAAAAGACCCAGAGGAAGAGTAAGGAAAATAATGCTAGATAACATGCTGAATGGAGACAGGTACACAACCTTGAAAGAGAAGGCTCAGAACAGAAGAGAGTGGAAGGAAAGTTTTTGCTGCTAAGAGAAGAACCTGCTCAATTGGAGAATACTTAAGAAGAAGAAGCAGAAGATAATGCATATGATGAAGTATTCTAGAAATACAAAACTAGTAGTGCCTTTAGAAATAAATAGTTATTTTCTGTTTTAATTGGCTATATATTCACATAAGTTAATTTTTTGAAAAATGTCTAACAGCTGTGAAAACCTAATCTATGAAATAAATATAAATATATATATATATATATACAGGGTGTTCGGGATAAATTTGACAGTTTCGTAAGGAAAAAGAAAATCTTCTTTGTATCTATTAAATTTAATGAATTGACAAAAAAACATTACAGGCAGAGTTAATTACAATACTATCAACAAGATTTACTCAAAATAACCACCATTAGCATCGATCACAGCTTCAATTCTGCTTCGGAACCTCGAACAAGCTGATGCTACAGTCTCCCTGGGAAGGGCCGCAAAAACTGTTTTAATTTTATCCATTAACTGGGCTTTTGTATTACTGGAAGTGCGATTGGTGTCTTTTTCAACTGCGCCCCATACAAAATAATCCATGGGGTTAAGGTCTGGGGAGTTTGGAGGCCAAACATTTGGACTGGTGAAGTCGTAGAAATTTTCAGACAACCATTTTTGACTTTTCCCAGAGGTGTGGCAAGGGGCCGAATCCTGCTGCCATACATACGGCCTACCATTGCCTACCCTTGTTATCCAGGGCTTGACTACAGTTAGCAACTCCACGAACAAAGCCCGAATTCCAATGCCAGGGTTCTTCAACACCTGTTCCTGCAGATTTGCGAGGAATTCTGCTGTACGAACGCAATCAGATCGTCTGCTAGGGATCTTTCTTCTTGCTACATCCTCGTAGTCACCATTGCAAGTCTCTAGTTCATGCCTGATTGTTTTTACTGTATTCAGGGAGCATTGGGCAGCAGTCGTAATATCCTTATTTTGATGGCGGGCACGAATCATCATGATACAAGTTATTCTCTTCCATGATTCAGGTGGGTTCCAGCTATCCATCCTTTCTGACATCTTGTATATGAATGAAGAAGGGTCCAAACTTTTAAATGAAGAGAAGTGTGTGTTAATACATGTAACTTACGGAAAAATATAATTAATTATAAATATGTCAAATTTATCCCGAACACCCTGTATATATACAGGGTGTTCGGGATAAATTATACCTCTCCATATTTCCACAGTAGAGATGTTTCCATTAAATTAATTGCTGCTGTGGCATTGTTGTATGCTGATTTGATGGTCCTGACATATGGTTCCTCCACTTGTTGGTTTCGTAATGCTTTAAGTAATAAACAAGTTTTTACAGAATCAAAAGCTTTCTCATAATCAATAAAACCAAGACATAATGGTAACTGATATTCATTACACCATTCTGTTGTACAACTTGAATATAGTCCATTGTACTAAAGCCTCTTCGAAAGCCTGCCTGTTCTTTTGGTTGTGCTAGGTCTAGAGTCGTACAAAGCCTATGAGCTAAGACTTTTGTAAACACTTTGTAAACCTCTGATAGTAGACTGATTGTTCAGTAGTTTGCCAAGTCTTGTACCTCATCTTTTTTATGTATCAGAATTAGGGTAGCCTTCTATGTTCTTGGTACATAATTTTTCTTCAGGCATAAAGTAAATATTTTTTATTAAGAGTTTGTAGATTATTTCTCCACCTGCTTTTAGAAGTTCATCTATAACTCCATCCTCCCCTGCAGCTTTTCCATTTGGCAAGCTTTGAATGTTCCACATAACTTCTACTGGTAGAATCTGTGGCACTTCAGTTATTTCTTAGTTGTCTTCTTCTTCATTTAATTCATCATCCTGATATAATACTGAGTAAAATTCTTCAGTTCTTTTTGCTATAGCATATCTATCACTGGTTATGGTCCATTCTTGTAGTTTGATTGCAACCATCTGTTTATTGCTGTTCATCAATTTGACTTTTGTTTGGCTTTTTTGATATGAAAGTTGTTTTCAATTGTTTGTTGTATGAATTTACAATTGAATTTTCTTAATTCTTCTGTGATACGTTTTCTGATTGTTTTGCACAATTCGGTGTGTTCAATTTTATTCTGTAGGTTATTTGATTATTTCATTTCTTTATCCACTCTTTTGTTTCTTTAGAAATTTTGTCTTGTTTCTGTTCTGTGGTACCAGCTATTTCAAGTGGGCATTGTAAAAGGTTTTGGATAATAATGTCATTACCATTGTCATCTATAAGAATACAATTTGGCTGAGGATAAAGCCAACCTGATTCGCTGAGCGGTTAGCATATCCGCTCTCCAGCCAAAAGGCTGTGGGTTCGAATCCTGCCATGGGCATAGTGTTTGGGATTGTTTGTGGAAATACCAGTGGCAGGCAGTAGATAGTGCTGGCGTAGTTGGTGGATTGAGTAATGGAGTTAGAGAGATATAGAGTAGGTGTCCTCCCTCGATGTGTCTTTGGACTCCCTGGAGATGTCACGTAATAATATCAATAAGATTTTTAAATGTGTTGTTTAGTTTATTTTGGAATATATCTTTTTTTATGTTGAGTTTGTGTACATCTGTGTTTTTCTTTGATCTTCGAAACACTTTCCTTCTTTCTTCTTGGAAGTTTATTTGAATCTTACTGTGTGCCATACAATGTCACTTCCAATGTTGAAGGTGTTTATAACAGAGCAGTCTTGAAAGATGTTTTTCTTATTGCTGAGGATAATGTCAATTTTACTAGTTTTGCCATTTGGAATTTTCCATGTCCACTTTCTATATATATATAAATATAGAGCTGCTTAAGGGTCGAAGCTATATAACTGAGTCGAGACCTCCACATAGCCTTTAAAGGAATGTGGAGAAAAAATCAGGGCTTCTGACCTAATGTCCAGTCGTCGCCTTCTCGTGGTGCACCCTGTTAGGTATCTAACTGGATACTGAAAGAACGAGGATGGGCTGGCAGTTTGGGATTTAGCCGACTAAATTGTATTCTTATTGGCTTAAACCAAAATATCAAATGATGGTACAACATGACTGAATTTCATGTTGGCTGAAGGCATCGCCTGGTTAAACAAGGCCCCCATTATTTTTGCCAGGGAACCAGGGTAAACAGTGAAAGTCAGCTACTGGAACAAATCCTAAAACCTACCTCAACTCAATATCACCAGAGTTCAAGATCAGTACTGTCAACATAAGAAGCATGAATGGAAAAGAAATGGAACTAGCAGAAAAATTGGATGTACCAGATCGACATAATGGGAGTGACCGAAACAAAAAAGGCAAAAACTGTGAGATCTTTCTCAGCAATAAATACAAAATGTTATATTCAGGCAATGACAATCAAGGAAAAGAAGGAGTAGCCATAGTATTTAATAGTAAACACAAGGCTAATCTTCTTGAATGACAGGCAATCTCAAATAGAGTGATGTGGGCAAATATGGGAAACTGGACAATGAGACTTATTTGTGCCTATGGTCCCGCAGAAGGTTTTCTACTAAGGTAGAAGTGGAGGAATTTTTTTGATGCTTTAGAGAAAGCAGCTGACACAATGAAAAAAGAAAAGTTGATCCTTGTTGGGGATCTAAATAGCAGAGTAGGAAATGATCGTCAGACACACAAAATTATTTTGGGAAAATTTGGATAAAAGGGCAGAGCTAATAATAATGTCTAATACCTGTTGGATTTCATGACTGGTTAGTACTAACACCATGTTCCAACATAAAAATATGCATAAATTCACATGGAGAGAAGAGGCAAGGAATAAGAAATGTCTCATTGATTATGTTATTGTTGATAATGATGTTTTCTCACTGGTGCAGGACAGTAGAGTGTACAGAGGATTTGAAAGTTTTAAAGAGAATAAAAGTGGAGCAGCTCTCAGTTGTGAACTGTAGACTAAAATACACAAATATTATTCAAGTAAAATGAAAGAGTTTCAGAGCAGGGACCAAACTGTGGAGATTCAGTGGCAAGCCCTGAAGAAAACACTGATTGATTCATCCAGAGAGGCATGTGGTGAGGTTGTGTGCAAGGATAGCAAAATCAGAACTCCATGGTGGACACAGGAAGTTAAAGAGGCAGTGAAGGAAAAGAAGAAAGCATATCAAAAGTTCCTGTTCAAATAAGTCAGCTTGTGCTCTCAGAGAATATAGAGACAAATGAAAGAAAGCTAAACACTGTGTAAAACTAGCTAAGCAAAAGTCATGAGAAGACTTTGGGAAGAACACAGAAAATAAATATCAAGAAGGTGGCAAGATATTCTTGAAGTTGTTGAAGAAGCTCAGAAATGATGGAAAGAGTGCTGTAAAAGGAATTAGAGATGATAAAAGGTGGCATGAAAATAAAAGAAAAAAATATCCTTGAAGTATGGGGTAATTATTTCGAAAATTTGCAAAATGAAACAAGCAGTGATGATAGCATAGTGATAAAATACGCTGACCTGGAATGTAGTCAGGAATACATATCCATACTTGAAGTAGAAAAAGCCATCAAAAGCCTGAAATGTGGAAAGGCAGCAGGAGTAGATGATAATTGACCAGAAATGCTCAAGTATAGAGGTATAAAAAGTCTTACAGGGGGCTGCACTGCATAGTTCAGAAGGCCTGGACAGACAGACGAATTCCAGATGATTGAAGTAGAGTGCTCGTAGTACCCATATATAAAATGGGAAATAAAACGGAATGTGAGAATTACAGAGATATTTCTCTACTGAGTGTTCCTGGTAAGATATATGCAAGTATACTCGAGAAACAGTTGAGAAGGATTGTGGAAGAGAAGCTTGGTGAGGAACAAGCTGGATTCAGGCCAAATAGAGGTTGTCAGGATCAGATTTTCACTTTATGACAGATAGTTGAGAATTCATGGGAATATAACAAAGATCTGTATTTAAGTTTTGTAGATCTGGAAAAGGCATATGACAAGATGCCAAGAGAGAAGCTATTCAAAATGCTACAGTTACATGGTGTTCAGTGGGACATTGTATCAAACAATATTTAGACTTTATTTGAGTTATTAGAATTGAAGGAAGTACAAGAAGGTGGTTTAATCTTAAATCTGGTGTCAGACAAGGATGTACGTTATCCCCTTTGTTATTCTTTATCTATATGGATCACATTACGAAAAAAAGTGGTATTAAACCTGATATCAAAATTGATGATGTTAATGTCAGCTCTTTTCTTTATGCGGACGATGTTATATTTCTAAATAAATACGCCACAAGTCTGCAAGATTCCCTGACTAAATTGAATAACTGTTGTAATAGATATGGTATGAAGCTCAGCAATAAAAAGACAAAGACAATGAAAATAGGTAGAATCATTGAAAATGTCAACTGTTTTGTGAACAGAGAACCTATGGAACAAATAAAACATTTCAGCTACTTAGGCACGATTTTTAGTGAAGGTGGTAAATTAAATATGGAAATAGACAACAGAATCAACAAAGCTGGTATGGTAGGAAGTCAGTTAAATAAATTCATATGGAATAAGAGAGAAATTAGTTGGAACACTAAATTAGCTGTATACAAGACGGTGTTCAATCCAGTTTTAATTTATGGATCTGAAAACTGGGTGAGAAGTAAAACACTTGACCAAAGACTAGAGACTGCAGATATGAGAGTCCTGATAAAGATTAGGGCATGAACAGATAGCATCAATGGCAATATCATATTAAAAATGAGGATATTAGGTTATTATATATTGATTATTATTTATTATTATAAGAATAATTATTATAAGAACTTGCCACTGTCAGCATCCATCTATGTGTTAGCAGAACTAATCTCAGGTTGTAGGGTCACATATATAGAATGGGAGAGGAAAGATTAGCAAAACAAGTGTTTTGAACACAAGATATAGGTTGATTGATACAGTAAAAAGTGCCTTAGAAGATAGAAATATATGATCTCATAATGTTGAAGTTTTGATAGGTAACAGACTGATTTGGAGGAAAATTGTAGATAGGAAGTTACTAATGATGTAAATTTTTGATCTAGTATTATCATATCCTGTACACCTCTTGAGGGTATATATCAGGAATTTGATGATGATTATATATAGAGTTTTGTGTTATTTCATACTCACCTGAAGAAGTCGGGACACCGATGAAACTAGTCATGATTCATTAAAGTTTTTTTGTGTTATACTTTCTCGGGTTCTAGTCAGTTAAATATTAATTTTCTAAATGTATACATCCTGAGTCAATTCTAATAACAATATATATATATATATATATATATATATATATGAAAGGGAAATATTAATGCATATGACTATCCTTCCATATCATTGAAGCAAATCAGACAAAAAAGAAAAAATCATTATAGCCTCACTCTGGTATGAGAGGTCATATTTGGAGTTGCTCCAAATATGACCCCAATACATGAGATCTTATAGTTAGGAAAATAATGGACCAAGCAGCTTGAAGAATCAATGATATGCCTCTGGGTCCATTAACCCCCCCAACCAGCCACAACGTCTATAGACGTTCAGCTAAATGTTTGGATACGAAGCTCTAACACCCATTGAATAACATGGATAAGAAGTGCATTTTCGTGTCACTATTTCATCCACATCGGCTGGTAGGGAGGTTAATAGATAAAAATGGATACTACTGTGCCCACAGAGGAATTCAAAAATATTAATATATCCTTAAATAATATATTAACTATTAATATAGCCATTATCTCATCATGACAAGAAGCATCTTTATATGGACTTTTTCAGTTGAAGGTGAGTTAGCCAATCTCATATGGAAGTAGCAGAATTTTTTCTTGGAAACTTGGGTTTGTCGTCTTGTTTACAGGCAAATTGATCATGAGAATACATGCAATTTAGAGAAAAGAAATACTATTTTTGGTCATGGTGGTGGGCAGTAGATGATGCAGATGGTAGTAGCATTGTTAGAAAATTAAGTAGTAAGGGAGATGCCGAGATGTGCATAGCGGAGTAGAGTAGAGCAGAGCGCCTTCCCACGTTGAGTCCTTGGAAGTGTCACATAATAATAATTATTATTATTTGCATAGTATCCTTGAATTTAACATCCTCAAATATCCAAGATCTCAATATCATCTTGGATATTTGAGGAGGAAGAGTACATCTCTTCCTCCTCAAATCCTGAGGAGGAAGAGATGTACATACACTAGCCATTCCAAATTTGCCAAATGGGGCAAATCCAAAACTGGTACAAAAAGAAGACCCCAGAATCAGACGTATTCCCATAATGGAAATGTCATGCCAAAACTTCAAGACATCCTAATGCAGAAGTATAAGCCCGTGTGCTTTTGCATGCAGAAGGCATATTAGCATGGAGAAGATGCTGCATTGTGGAACACTACCACCATCTGTAATGAGCAGTATGGAACTGACATGACCACAGAGAAGTTGCCATCCTTCGGCAATCGTATCTCATTCCAGCAAGTTCCCTTTAACATGAACATAAAGGCAGCCTCCACTTCTTATTAGTGTGTTCTACATCTACTTACCACCTGATGAAAATATTTATCTGGATACCTTAATGACCTCATACTGCAGTTGCCAACCCCTATACTTGTAACAGAAAATGGAGTGTGTTTGAGGACAGAGAGGAATTGTATGCAAGAGACCACTTACATTTGAATGAAGGAGGACTTAGGCATCTGGAGATATTGCTGTTCTGAAAAATCACTGTGTCCCAGGAAGGAGGTAGCAGGAGTGGCCTCTTGTGGGAATGGGTACTTGGGAGAAGGGGGACGACATCAGGTAACACTGAGCCCAGTGGAGTCTAAAGGGGATAATGCTAGGTATTGAAACAGCGGCATTTATATGCTATATACTAATGCCAGGCGTATCCGGAATATGGGAGAGGAATTGGTGGCGCAGATAGCATCAGCCTGGCCAAAAATTATTAGAATCACTGAGTCGTGGTTGACAGAAGAGGATATAATAACAGGAATAGAAGTTGCTGGGTACAGCATTTTTCGGCAGGATAGGAAGGGAAAGCGTGGTGGTGGAGTACTGTTTATGATAAGTGACAACCTATGTCCTCTAAGAGTGGAGACTTCGGAAGGCAGTGACACTAATGATTTTGAAAGCATATGGTGTGAGGTAGAGGTAGGCAGGACAGGATATTTAGTGGGGTGTTGCTACAGACCCAGAAGTAGAGAGGGTGGGGACCAGGAAATGTTTAGACAGTTGAGTTTGGCAGGTGCAAGAAGAATGATTGTTATGGGAGATTTTAAATACAGCAGTATAAATGGGGGAGAGGAAGATGCATGTAACAATTAGGGAATGGAATTTCTAGAATTCCTGAGGGACAAATGTCTTAGTCAACATGTAATAGAGGGAACAAGAGATTCAAGAGTTTTGGATTTGGTTATAGCATCAGAAGAGTTGATAATAACTGAGATGACATCTCTCCCACCAGTTGGAGAGCGGGACCGTGTGGTTTGGACTTGGAAAATGAATAGATATGCAGGAGTGTCAAAGAGACGCGAACGTATGTGGAATTATAAGGCAGGTGATTATAATAGTCTAAGACGTCAACTTAGGGAAGTTTCATGGAGGGAGGAATTGGAAGGACGGGATATCATTAGTGCATGGGAAATTATGAAAGAATATTTGTTAGCAGCAATGGTAAGTTGTATACCATGAGTGAACAAGAGGACACAATTTAGAGTAAAGTGGATGACAAACAATATTAAACAGGAATTGCATGCGAAAAAGAGGCTGTGGAAGAGATATAAGGAGACAGGTGAAGAGAAGATGCATGAAGAGTATAAGACACAGGCCAGAAGAGTGACTAGTATGGTAAGGAAGACGAAACTGAATATGAGAGGAGATTAGCCCTAAGATCCAAAGAAGATCCTAGGGAAATTTTTAGATATGTGGCCAGTAGGAGGAGAAATGACTCTGGAAGAATGATATTGTGGGATAAAAATGGGAATAGAGTGACTGATGCAGAGGACATAGTAGAATTGTTCAATGAACACTTTATTGGAGTATTTCATCTTGGAGGAGTCAGTTTTAATGCTAGAGGGGACAGGGCAGGCTCAAGGGTTAGAGGTACAGGAGGAGAGTGTGTTTCAAATACTGAGTACTCTGGATGTCAGTAAAGCTGTGGGACTGGATGGTATTTCACGACGAGTTTTGAGAGGATGTACTAGGGAACTGACAGTGCCTTTGACCTGGCCTTTCAATGAAAGTCTGGCTGTGGGAAAGGTGCCTATGGAATGGAAGTTGCATAAGGGCGGTAGCAGACTGGAAGTGTCTAATTATAGGCTAGTTTGTGTGTCATCAGTAGTTAGTAAGATCTTGGAGAAAGTAGTGAAGGACCGTATACAGCATGGGCAGATGAGGATGGTGTTATCTGTGAGAATCAACATGGATTTGTGAAGGGGCGCTCTTGTTTTAACAATATATGCTAGCCTTTTATGATAAAGTTACAAGAGCATTAGATGAGGGAAATGCATATACTGCCATTTTCTTAGACTTAGCGAAGGCATTTGACAGGTGCCACATGATAAGCTGATATTTAAGTTGCAGCGCATGGGTCTGGATGTCAGATTGGTCAATTGGATTCAGGATTGGCTGTTCGATGGGTATCAGAGAGTTGTGTGTGGTGGGACAATTTCATGGAAGTAGAGGGTTACAAGTGAGGTCCCACAGGGTTGATTACTGGGACCTATATTGTTTAACCTTTATATTAATGACATTGTCAGTGGATTGCAGGGGGATATTCGGTTGTTTGAGGGTGATGCGGGGCTGGGAAGTCTTATTGGTATAGTTCGCCCACCGATTAGAGGTCCCTCGACACTTCTGGGCACGTCAGAAAAAGGAGAATCCATTCCGATAATAGGGTAATCAGTCTGTCTCCTGGGATGTAATAACAAACAAACTCAGTTTGTTTATTATTACAGGTCGGAAAATTTAGCTTTTCTTTTACGAGCATTGCTGTTTTAAAAGTGTAACTATTTTGCTTGTATAACAGTTGGAAAAATGTACGTAGAGTGTTAATAAAATTAAAAAAGGTATAGCATAAAACAAAAATGTAACTAAGTTTATTTTTAAGAAAGTTTTCTATAAAATAAAAATAATTATACAGAAAAACAAAAATTATTTCAAATGAACTTAGATATTCGAAATTTACAGTTGAGAGAACTGAGACACTTTAATGTCCTAAACTGATTAATTATTTATGACTTATTGTGACTCATAATAGCATGCAAAAAAAATGTTGGAAAAAATACCATTGTCAAATTCTTTTAATCTTCAGAGTCATCTGAATCGGTGTCCGAATCGCCATCACTTTCACTTAAACTGATCACCAAAGGTTCGCAAAATTCTTCGATAATTCCGTCTCTATCCCGATATATATTTTCCAATGAGGTGACATGAGAGCAATATTTTCCCCACTTTTGACTGTAATACTTTCAATCGCCTGTTCTGAAAGCTTAAAAAGTTTCGACATGTCAATATCCCCAGTTACGTTGCGATGGCGAATGAAACTTTTCACTTCTGCCCAAACATACTCAATAGCATTAATATCGCAATGATATGGTGGTAGCCTCAAAGCTAGAAATCCATGCTCTTTGAGCATTGTGTCGAATTTAAATAGTTTAGTTGTGGGCGAGTTTCTTTTGACCAAATTAAGCAATTCAATTTTTCACATATCTGGGGAATGAGAAATGTTATTCATAAGAACTTGCTTCTTATTAGACCAATTTGGAACTTTGTTTAATCGAATAGAGTGATATGAAGCGTTATCAATTATAACAACACCATTTTTAGGAAGGTTTGGAATCAGTTTTTCTTCTGCCCACTTTTCGAAGATCGTAGAATTCATTTTCCCATGGTAATCTCCAATAGTTGAATTGGCTTTGTATAGTAAGTTTGAATTCACTAAAAAACCCATTTCTCCACCCGCACACAAAATTATTATGCGCCGCGAGGCATTTCCGGTTTGTAGCACTCCACATTCTTCTTTAGACTACCAACATTTTCCATAAGTTAAATTACTATCAATCCAAGTTTTATCTAGATACACAATCGGTCTTTTCTCCTCCCTGAAACGTCTTATTGCTCTCAAATACTGTTCTACATAAAACAATGTCACTTCGCTCCATGATAAGTTTCCTTTTATTCTGGGACTTTTTAAAACAAAATCCGATTTCATGAAGTATTTTCCTTAAAGTTTCTCTTTTCCAAAGAAAATTAATTTTTTCTTTAAGCGCAGGAATCAATTTCGGAACAGTTGGCACTCTTTTCTCGACCACGTAAAAATTGTGAATAGTTCTTCTTATAACGTCTACATCAAAATCATTCAAAGCTACGGTTTCTATGGTTTTCTTCCTCTGGCACTTTTTTTTAGGAGATTTAAATTTTGGCTTACCGTTACCTTTTGATTCTCTACGAATTCTTTTATCACTCGACCCAGATACACCCGCAATTGCACTTGCACGTTTTATGACTTGAGAAAGGGGAACAAGAAGACGACCTTCCAACGATTCTTTTTCGCAGAATGTCAGCACATTATTCAATATTCTTTTGCAAGAGCTACTGAAACGTGTAACAATATAACTTGTTGACTGTACTGGATCCATCATACAAATTAATAATAAAAAAATAATGCAAAAAAAGGAACAACAAAAATCAAGCTAGTACTAGTACAGCGACTGACAAGAAAGCACGTGATTTCTCATGTTGGCGACCAATTCGTACATCCTTCATTTGTTTCTCTCCTTCAGCATGAATCGACTATTCTTGGCACCAAGAAGGGATCTATAAATGGTGGGCGAACTATAGTGGTGCAGATGCGGCAGCCCTGCAGGAGGATTTGAATGGGCTATATAGATGGGCAAATCAGTGTGGTTTTCGGTTTGATGCAGCAAAGTGTAGGGTCTTGGTGTTTTGGAGACATCGATGGGACACTGCATACTCTATGGGAGGGGTTGTGCTGGAGGAGGTAGGGGAGACAGGAGATCTTGGGTTGATGATTGATGGAAATCTGAAATTTACGGGACATGTTGCAAAGGTGGTGAAGGTACACAGAGGATTATTGCAATGGTGAGAGGGACACTGACCTGCAGAGATGAAACAGTTATCATTCCATTGTATAAGACCGTGATCAGGCTACACTTGGACTGTTGTTCTCAGATTTGGTCCCCAGGATTTGAACCGGATAAATTGACTTTAGAAAGAGTACAAAGGCAGATAACAAAGATGGTTTCAGGACTGTGCAGTGATAGGTGTGAGGGTGGACTGCAGGGTTTGGTGGATAGAAGAGGGAGAGGTGATATGATTGAGACTTTTGGACTGTTCAGAGGTGGTTGCAGGGGGTTGACACTGAGGAGTTCATTCGCTTGGTTGAACGGTAGGAGGGAGTGACGATGGGGGGGGGGGCATCCCTGGAGGTTACAAGGGGAAGCTGTGGGCAGGAGGGTGAGGAGTGGTTTCTTTGCATGGAGGGTGGTTGAACCATGGAATGCATTGCCTGTTGGAGTGGTGAGAGCGAGAACGATCAATGAGTTCAAGGAGTGATATGGTACACTTTGTGTTTCTTAGGGGGGGGGGGCTCCCCTTGATGAGTCTTGATAGACTTTGCCTTTCTTAGGAAGGACCTCCCACGATGAGTCATTTTATTCCATGGAGGCCTGAATAATAATAATACAAAAATAATAATAAAATTTAACCCTCAGCTCATGTCACTGTTTTTGATCAACCATGTCGGTGTGACTTTTGTGTGCGGGGCTTATTAAATTATGTTTTTATTGAATAATTAAGCTGACGTTCACAGAGCACATTGTTAATACATTCCAAAACATGGTACAATCAATAACAAGCAAAAAAATTATTTAAATTGTTTAAACAAATAAGCGTTGGAAAAGCACGAAAAAGACCAAAAAATTTTAAAAATTCATATCTCTGCTTGTAATAGAACAAAACCTTGTTTTTTTTTAGTTTTGTAGGTAAATGTATGCACATTAATGCATAATTAATGACAAAATCATATCTTTAAATTACAATAATTATTTTTGTAATTGAAAGTTGCTAATTTTACAGCAATCGTAAAAAGGTAAAAAAATAGTATAAATGCCTGATTTTTTTTATTTACATGGTTTATTTAATAAAAATATTCATTTGAAATGTATCGTTTACATTACTCGCAACAGATCGAATGTTTTGATTAGTATGCAAAACAATAATTTTCAAAATATCGTCCATTATAAGCAAGCTCCATGCGTCTAATGGACGAATATTTAAAAAATTATAGCGAATATTTAAAAATTTTTTAAATTTTTAAATATTCACATCTCCTGATGGAGACGGAAAATGCATTCTAATATCCAATGATCAATGACCACGTGTTTCCGGAGCATTTGAAGACCACTTGTGACCATTTGTACCATGAATATAAGGTCTTTGTCCCACAGTTCGAGTAACTGGCTGCTTGAAGTTCTCTTTGTCGGTGGAAAAATTATCGTTGGCTTCTTCTGTTTCTAAGTGTTCATCTTCTTCTTCAGATGCCTCACTCTCAACATAATTAATGGGCTCATGCTCACGGAGAGAATAAACAATCTCATTTGAATTGTGAAGAGCCATTTTTGGAGCTAAAAATTTCGAAAAATTAGCATTTCTCAAAAACTATTTTTTTGGCTAAAATTGTAAAAAATTTTTTTAACACTTTCCTCACTCTTAGTAATTTTTGCACAAAAATATCATCAGACAGTAAAAAAAATGAAAAAGAGCACAAACTCAATATTTCATTTGACACCCGTTGCTCATGTCGGTGGGCCTTTTTTGTCCTTCAGAAACTTCGAGGCTTCTTTACACCTGAAAGAACAAACCAAAACTAAAGGACTACCAGCCTACATTGTAGTGCTCAGCCTGAAGTTTTTTTACCACTACCACAGATGGTGCTACCTGTCCCATCCTAAAATATATTACAGCCAATAGTTTTTGGCTGGACAAAAAAGTTCCACCGACATGGGATGAGGGTTAATTGACCTCAGCACTGTGGGATAGTGCACATGTTAACATATTTAAATATCTTAACATAATTTTGGTTACAGAATATATTGTTAGTTTAGGTAATTGAAAATGAAATGAAAGATGTATAAAAATATTGTCATGTTAATAAAATATTTGTTAAAATGATATTTTATTGTAAGAATATTGCAGCAATGCTTGTAAGTTCACTATTAGTGGTTGACTAGTGAGGCTGTTAACCCTAACCATGCCTCATTATCATCAGCAGCCATTTTCTGTCTGCTGCTGGATGATGGCCTCCCTCAAAGTCCTCTATTCAATTCTATCTTGAGTTTTTCTATCTACTGAATTCCAGCTATCTTTTTAATCTGTTTAAATTGTCACCGGTCAGATTGGTTTGAAAGAACCAGTTCTCATCTGATCACTGACGTTAAGCAAACCTGAGCCCAGTTAGTACTTGGGAGGGTGTCCACCTGGGAATCCTGGATGCTGCTGGCATTAATCATTGCCATCCTGGCTGGCCGAGTGGTTACCGTATCCGCTCTCCATCCAAAAGGCTGCGGGTTCGAATCCCGCCGTGGGCATGGATGTTTGTGAGTTTGTGGAAATACTGGTGGTGGTGGTGGTGGTCGGCGTTGGTGTAGTTGTGGTAGTTGGTGGAGACAGAGTTGTAGAGCAGGCGTCCTCCCTCGATGAGTCTTTGGACTCCTTGGAGGTGTCAAATAATAATAATAATTCATCTCATCCTCACACTGTCTCTTTGGGCTTCCTGCACTATGAACTGCCTATTGCCATTTGTATCTTTTAATGGCTGTTGTAATGTCTCTCACCCTAGTCTGAGCTCTGATCCAAGTATTGCATTTTCTATTCAGAATAGTAATACTGAGTAATGATCTTTCCATTTTCCTCTGGGAAATTCTCAGTTTATGTGTCAATTTTTTAGTTCGAGTCCATGTTTCACTTCCATATGTTTTGACCAGAAGTATACAACTGCTGAATATTTTTCTTTTATGGCAGATCAGATTGTTTCCTTTGAGTTCTTCATGCTGTTTTCCAAAAACTATCCAACCAAGTTGAATTCTAAGTTAAAGATGCCAATAAATTAGATTCTTGGTGTAATCCTTCATCCAAATGTAAACAAACAAAGTTTGCACATGCATGAAGTTTCTTATGGCTACTTGTATATAGAAGCTAATGACTTCACATCACTTGCCTTAATATCCTGTAATGCAATACACACATCCTTTTGGGTGTGTATAATGCTAAGCATTATGGGGAGGGTGACTTCCCAGACTGGTTTCGAGTTTAACTGTAGCCGTCCTGAAGAAACTTCATCGTCATACTTTGTTTGCATATACTTGGATAAAGGATTAAACCAAGATATATAATTTCTTGGTATCCTTAACTTACAGTTTAAACAATTGAAAAAAACTTTCAACATCTATCTCTAATTAGTATTTTGATAATATGGTGTGATACCTTTTCACTACTTGCATCAGAGTTCAAACTTAAGTTAAATAACCAAGTAAGAGGCATTGACAATTCATTTGCACATTCACGCAACATCTGAGCTGATATTCCATCTAAACCTACAGTAGTGTTTGCCTTTAAATTCTGCAATATACTAAGTACCTCTGATTTATTAACTTCAATTCTCACTTGGGTGATAGACTTTCGAAAAGTGATCACTCAGTAACTCTACTATTACATCGGAATTGGCCACCTCAATATCATCAGCACCTACTAAGGTTATCCTTCCAAAGTCATTCTTTCTTTTACTTGCCACATAGTGGAAGAACTCTTTTGGGATTACCCTTGATCTCCTTGGCTAAGGTCTTCTCATAATCTGATTTAGCTTTTCTTACTAATAATTTTGATAACCTTCCTAGCTTGAGCCTTGTACTACTCATGGGTGTACTGATCACCTTTCTCCTTGTAAATTCTCCATAACATTTTCTTTTTATATCGATCAAGCCTGATACTACTACTCATCCATCCAACGCAGTGAGGAACAGATTTAAAGAAATGGTTGGGAATACATTCTGATATTGCCTTCCTCGGATA
The DNA here is from genome assembly GCF_054136105.1 of Typopeltis vanoorti. Taxonomy (NCBI): domain Eukaryota; kingdom Metazoa; phylum Arthropoda; class Arachnida; order Uropygi; family Thelyphonidae; genus Typopeltis; species Typopeltis vanoorti. The sequence goes on from NC_143550.1 coordinate 173,079,628, forward strand.
CCCGCTGATTATATCCCATGCACTGCTAACATCTTTCCCCTGCAATATGTTCTGCCATGGGACAGCTGTAAGCTTGTTATAATTACCTTACCTATAGTTCTATATATACCCCTTCTTAAGAGAGAAATCCACAAATATTGCAACCTCCCAAGTCAATACCACATGATCGCTTTCACCAATTGGAAGTAACGAGGACACCTTACTTATGCATATATCCTCTGAACCAATAACCAGGTCCAACACTCTCGTACCACATGTCCCTTCAGTTATGTGCTGTTTCAAGTAATTATCTTGTAGAAGATGTATGAACTCCATTTCCTTTTTGCCACGTGATATTTCCTCCTTCCAATTGATATCGCCTTAATTAAAATCCCCCATAATAATCACTAACCCTGAACTCATTGCACTAATTTGCTGATGCACAAATTCAATTTCACCCCTGTACTCCCTGGCCTATAGCAGCAACCAACTGTATATTTGGTTACGTTGGTCACTATTTCACACCACTGCCTCAAATGAACTATCATTCACAATTCTATCCTCTTGATATACTACTTTCTTTGGCTGCAATTCATCAGCTGTCATCAACAGTACTTCTCCCCTGTTCTATCTTCTCTATCCTCCCTGAAAATACTGTACCCATCACATTCAATTCCAGTAAGCACATCTTCTGCTGACAGCCAAGTTCCTAATGCCAAAAATTCTTTCCTCTTATTTCGAATGCTTCTTGCATTAGTATACAAAAATTGCAGATTCCCTTTAGTTCTTGTACCAGCTTTAGAACTGATATACATTCTACTAATTTCAGTAATCCCCTGCCAATTTTTATCCACTCTATTCTTCAAATTATTCCACAAAAAAGATCAACAAATATACATTCACTGCATAAGTTTCTCCCTCTTACACTCAACCTTTTCAATTTTAGTTTTCCTACCCAATTACTCCAACTTGTTCAGAAAACAGTAACTTAATCAGCTAACTACACTACCATTGTCTATGCACAGTGCCACCTACTGCCCACCACAAATAGTATTTTTTGTCTGTAAATTGGATGTGCCCTCCTCTTGGCAGTTTACCTGTCAAGTTTCTGAGAGAAAAACCCTGCTACCTTCATGTGAGATCGGTAACTCACCTTCAGTTGAAAAGGCATAGGTATTTAGAAAATCATACTTGGCTAGTCACTTACTCACTGATTTGGAAATTGAAGTACTGGTTCATGCCTTGTAAACATTTTAAATTATGATTAATTAATTTGTTTATTTTTGCCATCTAGTTTCCATGGATCTTAGCAGATTATGTATCTGAGGAATTAGATCTAGAGAACCCTCTCATATATAGAGATCTGTCTAAACCAATTGGAGTAGTGAATCCTAAAAACATCACTGAAGTAAAAGCCAAGTGAGTGTAGTTTATAGTTAAATATCAGTAATACATATGTTCATAGTTGTTGCTTCCTGTATAAAAATATAAATATTTATTCATTTATTTAGTGATACTTCCTTAAATTAACATTTTCTTAAACTGATTAAGAAATACACACACAGATGTTGGCAGTAATTGAAGATGGATATCTGAAGATTATTGAGAAGTGTGAATGATGGCAGTTTAGAGGGAAGGTTAGTTGGTGTGTTGCCCAGGTATGACAATTATTATTATCATCATCATCATCCCAAGACCCCCATGGAGTGAAAGACCCATCTAGGAGGTCCTTTTGTCATACACACATCTCATCATACCGCACCTTAAACACAGTCAAATTCTCTGCAGACACCACACTCTCAGGCATGGCATTCACGACTCTGCATGCAAAAAAACCTGTATTCTGTCAAAAGCTTTAGCAGAATCCAAAAGTATCGTGGTATATCCATTTCCCTTGTCTAGTTCAATGGTAACATTATTATAGAATGTGAACAAGTTGCTAAAAACATGACCTTAAATTAGTAAACCCATGCTGTTCATTGCTAAATAGAGATTCACTGTCAACCCATTTCTGAATTCAGACCCTAACCAATTTTTCCCAAATCTTCACTACCACTCCTGAGATACTTGGTTGGTCAGTAGTTGGATACATCGTCTTTGTACCACTCTTGTGTAATGAGATTACCATACATTCTTTGCATTCTTGCTCAATCTTCCCTGTTCTGAGACTCAAATTATATAGCCTGGTCAAAGGAATAGCCAGTTCAGCTGAACACTCTTTTAACACCCTTGCTGATATTCCATCAGTTCCTATTGCTGAATTCTTATTCAGTTTGTGCAACAGCTCTAATACCTCCTCTTCATACACCTGAGTTTCTTCCTTCAATGAAGAGGTAGCAGTGAACTCAATGTTGCATACACCAGGTTGACAGCTTTTAGTGAAATGGGCTCTCATTAGTTGAACAACCTCTTCTGCATCTGTCACCCTCACATCATCTGCATTCATAATATTCATTTTTCCTTTAATTGCAGCATATCGATAGTATGTCGATAGAAAAAAATTGGCTCTGCTAGCAGAGCCAATTTTTTTTTCATACTCAGACTTAGCTTTCTATACAACAGTTGACTATTCTAGCATGCGGCTTATGATTTTCATAATGGACATCATCCTTATGCAATGGTATAATTACATTAGGATGATATTCTAAATCATCTGTTTCTTACAAATCTCTTGCTTAATAAGATTACACATCCATTTTACTCCATTTTAATCCATTTGACCCTATTTATTCTTCGAACTCTTCGGAAACATTCTGATACCTCTTAATTTCTGACTTACTTCTTAATTTAAGAAATTTTTAAATCCTTCATATGCATTGTCAGTATTCTTTCCATTCAGCCACTGATACCATTCCACTGAACTCAGTATACTCCTCAGTTGGTCATAATTTCCTGCTTGGTAGTTTCAGCATGTAACTTTTCTGAATGGAAAATTCGTAATTTTAAGTATTAGTAATTGTTAAATTATTTTGAATGACCAAAAATCAATAAGTTTGTATTTTCTGTCATTCGTTTCACCAATACCAAATATACCACAATGGAGAAGAAAATTCCTTCCAGTATCTATGCCAATTTTTGCATTCCAGTCTCCTTGGACTAGTGAGATAGTCATTATTTGGAATGTGTTTTTATCACTGAGTTAATTTGAAGTCATTAATACACTCTTCATCATATAACATAGAAGTCATTAATACACTCTTCATCATATAACATAGAAGTCATTAATACACTCTTCATCATATAACATAGAAGTCATTAATACACTCTTCATCATATAACAATGTAGGTGCATAGATCTGTATTATTGATACATTTATCGGTTTTCCATTAAGTCTTACAAGAGAGCTTTTCTGCTATTTGTAGGTTTTAAATCCATCACATATCTTTTGACAGTTTTATGAATCAAAAAACCAACTCCTTGTATGATAATTATATTGGAATAGATTTACATGGAGATATGCAGCTCTGTATCTCCAGAGCTTCAAAGTTTAGAAGAACTATGAGGAATAGATCAGATGTTGTGGTTTCATAGGAGAATTTCAATAGACTATGTTTCTCCAGTGAGTGGAGCTATTGGTAGGCAAGTAGGTTTGGATGTGGAGTATATGTTTAATAGGAAAATTTTAAAGAAGGTGAAAGAGACGATTCAGAAATGATGGTGGACAGAGACTTGAAGTTTAAGGATCACATTGCTAAAATTGTTAGAACATCACAGTGGATTATGGCAATGATGAGGAGGATCTTGACATGCAGAAACAAAAAAAGTTATGGTTCCTTTAAGGCCTCTATCAGGCTGCATATTGACTATTGTATTGTAGATTTTTTTGCCTAGTTTTCAAAGGGATATGGATATCTTAGAAAGATAGAGTCCAGATGAAGTTCGCTAAGTCGGTGTCGGTTCTGTCATGATTGCAGAGCCTAGTGAATTAAAAAAGGTGAGTGAATATGATTAAAGACATACGTTTGGGAGGGATTGTTGCCAGATTAATGTGATTATAGTGTTCAGAAGAGGGGGGGGTCTCAATTAAGAATATGACTACCTTACTACCAGGTGGTGATAGTGATCATGCCCCACTTTCCTGGAAAATAGCTAATTATATAGATGTTCCAATTAGGATAGATTACATGCTGAACTACAGAGCTGGAAATTATGACCAATTCAGAAGAATGCTGTCTTTGGTCCCATGGTGTCAGTTACTAAATGGAAAAATTATCAGCAAAGTATGGGAATCTTATCTTTGAAAAGGTGCTTAAATGAAGCATTATATGGATGTATTCCAAGAGTTCAAAGAACAAATAGGATGGGAATGAAATGGATATGCAGCCTTATTAAGCAAGAGATCCATAAGAAGAAGATTATGTGAACGGAATATTATGGCAATAAGTGTGTGAGGAGTTATGAAATATATAAAATGCAGACCAAAAAATTGAGTATTGTGCTGAAAGCTAAATTAGAGTAGGAAGAGAAATTAGTTATGCAGGCTAACCAAAAGCATTTTATCATTATGCCACAAGTAAAAGAAAGAATGAATGTGGAAGAATAACTTTACTGAATGCAAATGGCATTCTAGTGTAAGAAGCTGATGAGGTTGTTCAATTAATGAGTGCTTACTTTGCTAAGATATATCAACCAGGTGTATGTAACATGGTGCACAATGCTACTACTACTGCATTTGATAAAAGTTAGAGGTGCATGAGAATGAGGTTGAAGAGCTGTTACATAACCTGGATAAGAATTTGGCAATAGGGACAGATAGTAGATCAACACTTATACTGAAAGAATGTTTAGCTGAATTGGCTAAGCCTTTAACTTGTTTCTATAACGAGTTTCAGCTTAGGAAAGATACCACAGGAATGGAAAGAATATAATATTTCTGCTATACAAATAGTGTTGCAAAAAATCATCATATCTAACTACTTACATATCAGTTTTTCTGGTGTGGTGGAGAAGATTTTAGAGAAGTTGGTAAGAACTCACATACAGAAAAGAGTTGACAGACAAGCTATATACTCTACTAGGAAAAGCATGAGTTTACTAAAGGGAGGTCATGTTTTAGCAATTTACTCATTTTTTTTAACAATATTGTAGCTGAGCTAGATAAAGGAAACGGATGCAGTCTGATGCTGTAGGATTTTGCTAAAGCATTTGATAAAATATGACATGAAAGGCCGTTGAATAAACTGGAGACCGTGGGTTTGGAATTTAAATTCTTGACTTGAATAAGTGGATGGTTGACATACAGGTATCAAAGTGGTATATGGTGGGTGTGAATCTTCTGGATTTAAGGTGATCTATGGTGTAGCTCAGGGATCAGTCTTTGGATAAAACAGCTGATCACCAGCACTTATAGAATAATTTGAATATAATAAATTTAGTTTAATCCTTTACCCAAGTGTAGGCAAACCAAGTTTGTGCCTGAAGTAGACCAAGTAGACCTGAGGTGGACCAAGCTCGCATCACTCCTTGTCTCAGTATCTCCCATAATGCAAAGCACATCTCCTTGAGGACATGTATAAAGCTATGCATTAAGGGAAGGACCACTACCCAGACTGGTTTCGACCTTTATTGAGGTCTCATCAGTGGGAGGCAGACCCAGAAGAGGTGATAACCACTCGTATAAGTAAATATGACCTCTTCATTGCTTCTGCCTTAGTATCGCCACTTTTGGGTCTGCCTCCCACTGACGAGACCTCAATAAAGGTCGAAACCGGTCTGGGTAGTGGCCCTTCCCTTAATGCATAGCTTTATATATGTCCACAAGGAGATGTGCTTTGCATTATGAGAGATACTGAGACAAGGAATGATGAGAGCTTGGTCCTCCTTTACTACGAGTTGCCTGAGTCCTGAACTACTTCAGGTGCAAACTTTGTTTGCCTACACTTGGGTAAAGGATGAAACTAAATTTATTATAGTCTAACCAAGTGGAAAATAAACTTCCAAGAATAATTTGAATTGGCTGGAAATTTGGGCAAATGATAATGTCTATCAATTTAATGTTAGTGAGTGTTATGCACTTTGGCACAATGAGATTTCCAATGTCATATATTAGCATTATGCTACAAGAAACTGATGACACCAGGAATTTTAGCATTATAAGGAATAGGAATTTGAAGTTCAGACTCATATAGCAAAAATTGCAAATACAACTCAAGATAAGACCACACCTGGACTATTGTGTACAGATTTGGTCTCCTGGGTTCCAAGGGCATAAAGAAGTTGCTAAAAGGACAAAAAGAAGAATATCAAAAATTATATTGGGATTATGGAATATAGATTATGAGACAAGTTGAAAATATGAGTATTACAAACTCTGGTTAACTGGAAAAGAGAGGTAATACGATAGAGGTCTGTAAATTTCTGAATGGATGTTATAGGATATTGTCTGATTAAATTTTTGTTATACAAAGGGTGGGAAGAGAACGCGAGGCATCCATGGAAGTTAAGTTTGCTCGTGGTCAAGAAAAGGATAAAATATAGATTTTTTTTCTCTCGGAGAGCAATGGGTGAGTGAAATAATTTGCCTCTTGAAGTGTTGAGTGCACTAGTGTGAATGAGTTTAAGAGTAGCTCTGACAGCTGGTTTGGGTGATATGCAGCTTCCCTCAATCAGTCCTTGACTCTTTGGTGGTTTCATATAATAATAATAATACAAAACTCATCATTGGAAGCTGTGTAAGGATGTTGTGAGGAGTAGGTGCTTTGCAGAGTGGTTGGTGAGTGGATTGCATTGCCTAAAAATATTATGCGTGCTGAAACAGTAAACTAGTTTAAGTCATAGTTTGGTGATCTAAGTGTGAATTTTCATGAAATTTTCAGGGAAGTTTTTCTATGTCTGGTAGAAATACCATATTCTGTAACACTAGGATTGAAAACAAATAGATATAACTTGTTTGCAGCACAGCAAGACTAGTCAAAATAGGCAAAATTCTATGAACATTTAATCTTTGTGGTGCACTAAGAGAGGAAGGTTATCTTTAAAGGAGGAATTGTCTTTTTTTTTTAAAAAAAGTTATTTCCAGATTGCCTGCAGGTCATCTGTAAATAACTCTTTTAAACCCTATAAATCTGTTTGTGCACAAACACAAAATGATGTGCGCAAATGCACATGAAGAGAAGATACAAGGAATCAGAAGAGTCTCATTTATGTATGTTATTGTGGATAGCATAATCTTTATGCTGGTTCAGGACACACAAGAGTATTTGAAATAGGAAGCGATTACCATTGAGTTTTGAGTAGAATAAAACTGAATATCACACTGAAAAGATAAATATGTAAGGAAGTTTTAGCAGTCTGTGGAGAAAATATTGAAGACACCTTCACTCCCACAGAAAGGCTTTTTGGGGGTGAAATCATATGCAGGATTCTTATTTTTAGAGGTACCTGTGGCATAGTATAATTATTAAAAGAACATGTAAGGCCACAGTAATAACTTTTAATCAATAAAGGTACAGATATTTCTTACTAAAACTAATAGTACATCTTCAGTGTCACATAAACAGTTATAGGAATGGAATACAAGTAACGAACATTCGGTGGATCACCTATTAAAATACAATTGTTGCCGCATGCTAGGAAATGATAGAAAATAATAACTAATCTTTAAGATAATTGGTTTTTTATTGATTACATAAAATAAAAGTCTCCCAGATCTTTGAGAGAGAGAGAGAGAGAGAGAGAATCATTTCGATTTAAATTCGGTCAGTGTAAAATAGCTTCACAACTTTCTTTAAAAAGGTATTCATATTTGAACCTGTTCCTTAGGTGATCCACCGAATGTTCGTTACTTGTATTCCATTCCTATAACTGTTTGGTTGACACTGAAAATGTACTATTAGTTTTAGTATAAAATTTCTGTACCTTTTATAATAAATTGAGTTTAATCCTTTATCCAAGTGTGTGCAAACAGAGTTTCAGCCGGAAAGTATCTTCAGGACTGGGGTAAAGTGGTACAACACTGGGCGACTCCTTGCAAAGGTGGAGCAAGCTACCAACACTCCTATCTCAGTATCTCCCATAATGCAAAACACATCTCCTTGCGGATATGTATAATGTTATGCATTAAGGGAAGGGCCACTACCCAGACTAGTTTCGACCTTTATTGAGGTCTCTTCAGTGGGAGCCAGGCCCAAGTGGAGATACCAAGGCAGAAGCATTAGCAAGGGCATCTCCTCGTATAGGAGCTGCCAAATGGTGTGCCACCTCTCTTCAGTGGGGGCCTAGCTCCCACTGAAGAGACCTCAATAAAGGTTGAAACTAGTCTGGGTAGTGGCCCTTCCCTTAATGCATAACATTATACATATCTGCAAGGAAATGTGTTTTGCATTATTGGAGATACTGAGATAGGAGTGTTGGTAGCTTGCTCCACCTTTGCAAGGAGTCGCCCGGTGTTGTACCACTTTACCCAGTCCTGAAGATACTTTCAGGCGCAAACTTTGTTTGCACACATTTGGATAAAGGATTAAACTAAATTTATTATAGTCTGACCAAGTGAAAAATAAACTTTCAACATCTGCACCTTTATTAATTAAAAGTTATTACTGTGCATATTAATTATTAAAGAACACTTATGTGTTCTTTTAATAATTATATGCAGGATAGACAAATTAGAACTTCATGGTGGACTCAAGAAATAAAAGAGGCTGTCCTGGAAAAGAAAAGAGCATATCAATTGCTCATGGTTAAGAAATGGGGAATACAGAGAAGAATATAAGAAAGCGAAATAGTGTGTAAAAGTAGCTAAACAGAAAGTCTTAGTAAGACTTTATAAAGAATACAGAAGATGGCCTTTTCTGGAAGCTATTGAAAATGTTAAGAAATAAAGGAAAGGGTACTGTAAAAGGAATTGAAAATAATAAAAGTGATATGAAAACTGAATATAAAGATATTCTAGTTTAGAGTAGAGGATCTTCAGGTAATATAGAATAGCATTTTACATGCAAAATGGTATTCTGTATTTTGGAATAATATTCTAAAAAGATATTCAAAACGCTAATAATAAACAATATATGGTGTAAATGAGACATTATATCCAGCACTACATAGTTTATATTTGAGTTGTAAGTCAGTAGTTAGACTTGAAAGGAACATGGTTTGATATTAAATCAGGTGTGAGAGAAGGGTGCACATTATCTCCACTGCTGTTCATTATCTATGTGGATCACATTATAAACAAAAGTGGCATTGAACCTGATCCAAATTGAAGATGTTCATCTCAATTTTTTACTTTATGCAAATGATGTTGTAGTCTTAAATAAATCCTCAAGTTTGCAGGATTCCTTAACTAAATCAAAACTGGCACAGATATGGCATAAAAATCAGATAATAAAAAGATGAAAACTATGAAAATAAACAGGAACATAGAAACTGAACTGCTTTCTGAATGAAGAATGGTCCTGTAGAACAAATAAAACATTTCAGCTATTTAGGCACATTTTTAGGGAAGATGGAAATTAAATATGGAATAGACAGAAGAATTAGTAAAGCTGGTATGGTGGCCAGTCAAATGATTAAATTTATATGGAATAAGAGAGAAATTAGCAACAACACTAAAATGCAGTATCCCCCCCCTTATCTGCAGGAGATACATTCCAAGACACACCACGGATAGGACTGAACTCTATATATACTATGTTTTTTTCTTATACATACATACCTATGATAAAGTTTAAAACAGTTTATGTATTTAATACACAAATTAAATAAAAATATGTCAAGTTGAGAATTGCTCATTTGTTAAACAGTTGACTCACACTATAACAAACTGCTGAAAAGTCCCATAGGTCAATGCAATGTTCAAAGGAATTTATTCTACCAATCTATTACTGTGGTCCCTATGAGTTTGTTATAGCCAGAGTCAGCTTTACTGTATAAGAGTTATTATAATGCAGTTTCTCTGTACGCCGTAACATATACCTTCTCTTATTCATTTTTAGATATGATCAATTTGTGGATATTACAGGAACTGTTGAAAAATTTCACTATGGAACCCATTACTCTAATTCTGCTGGAGTAGTTCACTATTTAGTTAGAATGGAACCATTTACTTCTTTACACATTGAACTACAGAGTGGAAGGTAGGATATGCATGTTAATAATTATAAAAATGTATTGAAAAGTAATTTTTACCCCCACAAAAAAAAACAATGGAAGTAGTATTTTTTGAACATGAGTAATGTTTCATTTAAACGAATCCAGATATGCATTTCTCCTATGAAGTTTAGTATGCTATTTTGTACAGTTATTTTACAACATCATTATTATCATTAACAGACCTCCATGGAGTCAAGAGACTCATCATGGGGAGGTCCCACTCACACATGCACGGCTCATCTTACCTTGAATTAAATACATTCATTGTCCCTGCACTCATCACACTCTCAGCCATTGGTCACATGGGGGGGGGGGGTTCTGATATTGATTACTGGCCACATATCAAAAAAACTCCCTAAGATTTCTTTTAGCATCATTTGCTAACTGCCGCTTATACCACACTTTTGCTACCCTTACTAAGTGAGTCACCTTCCTTGCTTGATCATTCCTGAGTAAATATCAACCAGCATTGATTTCCTTCCCATGCAATTCCTCATTCCATGATACTGCTGCAAACTACCTCCTGAGTTTGCCATTATTTATTTTACACCTACCTTCTTTAATCTCCTGATGTTTGGAATACACCCAGTCATTGCCTCTGCCAGATAATTCCCACTGCTCTCAAGTTCTGCATTATGTCACAGTCATAGGGATGGAATGCTTTAATGAACTCTTGCTCGGGAGATGCTCATTTAACATCTCTACTATATCCTCCTCTTTTCCATCTCAACATCCGCATCTCCGCTACCTCCATCTTCCTCTCCTGTGCCTTGGTTATAGGCCACGTCTCCGCACCATGGAGCATCGCTGGCCTCACCACCATCTTATAGAGCTTTCCTCTTACAGCTCACTCTCTTGTCGCACAGGACCCCGCTCATCTTCCTCCAATTCATCCAACCGCATGTTATTCGGTGCTGTATTTCCTCATCCAGGTCACCATTCCTCTCGACAACCGACCCAAGGTACTTGAATTTCTTCCCTGAAATTAGCCTTTCACCCTGGAGTCATATGACGATATCCTCGTCACTCCCTGTTGACATATATTCAGTCTTCACTCAGTTAATTCTCATGCCGCTCTCCTCCAATGCCTTTCTCCACTCTTCCAGGGTATTTTCAAGCTTCTCTCGGGATGATTCGCATAGAACAATGTCATCGGCAAACAGCATGCTCCATGGTGCCTCCTTCTTGACATCCTCCACTAGTACATCCATGACCAGATCAAAGAGGTAGAGGCTCAGAGCTGACCCTACGACAATAGGGAACCCTTCTGTCATGCCGACACTAGACCTGACCTGAGTTTCTGTTCCCTCATACATCTCCTTCACCAACCTCACGTACTTCTCCGACACCCCCTTCTTCCTCATACACCTTCATACCTCCTGCCTGGCCACTCTGTCGTATGCCTTTTCCAGATCTATAAACACCATGTGCAGATCCACTTGCATCTCTCTATATTTCTCCATCAATCGCCTTAGCGCAAATATTGCATCCGTTGTCCCTCTTTCTGGCATAAATCCAAACTGCTCCTCACCAATTTTCGTTTCCTGCCGTAACCTTGCTTCAATTACTCTTTCCCATATTTTTAATGTGTGTGACATCAGCTTGATTCCTCTATAGTTGCCACAGTCTTGAACATCTCCTCTTCCTTTGTAGATTGGGACGAGAATACTTTTCCTCCATTCCCCTGGTATCTTTTCCTGTTGGGCTATTTTACACATCAGATCCCATAACATATCCACACCCTCACTGCCCAAACTTTTCCATACTTCCCCAGGTATCTGGTCTGCTCCCACAGCCTTTCCATTCTTCATTTTTCTCAGTACCCAAACCACTTCCTCTCTACTTATGTCTTGCACCAGTCTCTCATTTACCTCTCCATCCTCGCACCTCTCTCTTGGATTCTCCTCGTTTAGTAGTTTTCGGAAATATTCTTTCCTTCTTCCTCTGATTTTGTCCTCGTCTTGTAATACTACTCCTGAGGCATCCTTTATCTGCTTGACTGATGTTATGTCTTTCGAGGCCTTATCTCTGGCTTTCGCTATTCTCAACAACTGAGCTTTGCCACCGTTTCTCTCCAGTTCTTCATAAACCTCATCAACTGCCCTCACTTTTGCCCTTGCCACAGCTCTCTTTGCATTTTTCTTTGCTAATCTATATGCCTCCTTGTCAGCTCTAGTTCCAGTCATGTCCCATTTTTTCTTTGCCTCTTTCTTTTCCTTGATCTCCAACTGCACCTCTTCATTCCACCACCATGCCTCCTTATCCTCAGGTGGTCCCTTTCCTGATGTTATACCAAGCACCTCTTCTCCAATTTTTCTAATATTCCGACTATTAACGTCCCACCATTCTTCCACATCCTCTGGTAACTTCGTTTCTTTCAATACCTCTTCTTTAAACTTATTCCTTGGTCCTTCCTCTTCCAATTTCCACCACTTTATTCTCCTCTGTACCCACCACTTCCGTCTATTCTTCTTTTCCCCTTTTATATCACAGTCTACCACAACCAACCTGCGCTGTGCTGTGCTGCTACACTTTCTCCATTAATCACTTTACAGTTTTTCACCTCCTTCAGGTGGTTCCTATGGCACATAATATAGTCAATCTGACTCATTCTATCCCCATTCTTATAGGTTATCAGATGCCCAACTCTCTTCTTGAACCATGTGTTAGCTATAGACAGATCGAAGGCCACAGCATATTCTATGATTTTTTTACCTTCTTCATTTCTTTCACCACTACTCCAACCTCCATGTACCCTTTCTTCACCACTTCGTCGCCTTCCTACATGCCCGTTCAGATCTGCTCCGACGATCACTCTCTCACCATCAGGGATTCCCATTACTACTTGGTCAAGTTCTCTCCAGAATGTCTCTTTCTCCTCATCATCACAACCTACTTGCGGGGTGTAGCCACACGCTATAGTAGCCACACTTCCTCCCATCTCAAGCTTAACGCTCATAATCCGATCATTCTTCCAGCACACCTCATAGACTCCACTCTTTAGCTCCTTATCGATGATAATTCCAACTCCGTTTCTTCCCTTCTCATCCACACTGCTATAAAACAGTTTATATCCCTCCGCCAGCTCCTTTGCTTTATTGCCTTTCCACCTTGTCTCCTGCACACACAAGATCTTCAGCTTCCTTCTTCTCATCATGTCCACTATCTCCCTACTCTTCCCATTGATCGTACCCACATTCAGCGACCCGATTCTTACTTTACATACACTGTCTTTCTGTTGGACTCGCTTCTTTAGCTGAACCCGTCCTTGGTTCAGTAGCCCTAGCCCACTTCTCACAGTCCTCGGGCGACAGAACTGCGCGTCGCTTACGGGGGACGCCCTAGCCGTGATCCTTTCTCTGTTATCTAACATTTCATCCTGGGTTTTGGCATGCAGGGGGATATTCAGTTGTTTGCAGATAATGTGAAGCTGGGAAGGGTTATTAATAATAGTGCAGATATGATAGCCCTGCAAAAGAATTTGAATAAACTGGACAGATGGGGAAATAAATGGGGCATCAGTTTAATGTAGCTAAATGTAAATTCTTGAAGTTTGGGATGCATTGATGGGAGGCTGCATACTCTGTTGGAGGAACTGTACTAGAGGAAGTAGGGGAGGCAAGAGATCTTGTGGGGAGGGTGATAATTGATCGAAAACTGAAATTCAGGTAACACATTGCAAAAGGGGTGAAGGTAACCCAGAGGATTGCTGCAGTACTGAGGAGAAAGCTGACCTTCAGAGATAAAAGAATTATCATCCCATTGTATAAAGCCTTGATCAGGCCACACCTATACTGTTGCTCTCAAATTTTGTCCACAAGATTTGAAGGGAATAAATTAACAATGGAAACAGTTGCAGAGGTAGATAACCAAGATGATATCAGAACTGAACAATGTTAGTTATGTGGATAGCCTGAATGAATTTGGACTGCAGAGTTTGATAAGAAGGAGAGGTGATATGATTGAGACTTTTAAACACTTTTACACTGTTGAGCAGTAGTTACAGGGTTTAAAAGTCTCAATCATATCACCTCTCCTTCTTCTACTTATCAAACTTTGCAGTCCAAATTCATTCAGGCTATCCACATAACTAACATTCTACAGTTCTGATATCATCCTGGTTATCTGCCTCTGCAACTGTTTCCATTGTTAATTTGCTCACAACTTCCAGGGATGGGAACATCCCTGGAAGTTGTGAGCAAGAAGGTAAGGATAATTCAATCTTCTGACCAGGTCCTCTGAATTATGCAGCATATCCACTGCAAAACTTTTATACCTCCATACTTAAGCATTTCTGGTCAGATATCATCTACACCAGCTGGACAGGATCTTTCTGCATTTCAAGTTAGTTTTTGATGACTTTACTATCTCAAGTAGTGATATGTACTCCTCTTTGCATTCCTCTTGAAAATGTTCTACTAGTTCTGCCACTGCTTGCTTTGTTTATTAGTCTTTCAAAGCAGTTACTCCAAACATCTAAAATATTATTATTATTATCATCAACAGACCTCAATGAAGTCAAGAGACCGATCGTGGGAGGTCCCACTCTAATATGCAGAGTTCATCATACTTCAACTTAAATGCATTCAATGTCCCTGCATTCACCGTACTGTCCCGGAAGTATTTGAAACAAGAAAGCTGAGTTTGTTGCATTGATCAAATCAGTATGCCCAAAGATAATCTAACAGATAGGCTTAGGTGTTGATGGTTATTCATGACTTATTTTTCACAGTATTAACAACACCACAAACACTGTTATCAACAAAGATGTTTTATTAACGCTTATATTTCGCTGATTTTCAACTCAGCATCATCAGAGCACAACACACTTGTAAACATGACAGTGAGTGAGTGAAACAATATAATTGCAAAAGACAAAAGATCTAAAGTCCTATTTTTTAGCGCCCTCTAATGAAAAAAAAAAAAAAACAGCAGTTATCCAGGAGTTTTTCTTAGGATAACCGTCTCCCAAATTTTTGGCAAATTAATGCAACCATATTTGTTAAGGTTGGGAGAATTCTTCAAAGCCATTGCTGAATCAAAAAATAATCTTTCAGATCTATAACGACTCCTAAATAGCGCATTTGTTTTCCTCCATCTAATCCTGTGTGAAGGAGTGTCTGACTGGCAGACCACGCTTTGGACACTCCTTCACACAGGATTAGATGGAGGAAAACGAATGTGCTATTTAGGAGTCGTTATAGATCTGAAAGATTATTTTTTGATTCAGCAATGGCTTTGAAGAATTCTCCCAACCTTAACAAGGTTGCATTAATTTGCCAAAAATTTGGGAGACGGTTATCCTAAGAAAAACTCCTGGATAGCTGCTGGTTTTTTTTTTTTTTTCGTTAGAGGGCACCAAAAAATAGGACTTTAGATCTTTTGTCTTTTGCAATTATATTGTTTCACTCACTCACTGTCGCGTTTACAAGTGTGTTGTGCTCTGATGATGCTGAGTTGAAAATCAGTGAAATATAAGCATTAATAAAACATCTTTGTTGATAAAAGTGTTTGTGGTGTTGTTCATACCGTGAAAAATAAGTCATGAATGCCTAAAGATAATTGGAATAAGAGAAACTTGGTTGTCTTCAGAGGAAGTGATGTCAGGAATTGAAATGGAAGGATATACAATTTTCTGGAAGGATGGAAATGTTAAAAGAGGAGGGGGGCGATTGTTGTTAATGATTGCAAAGGAATTTTGGCTGTAAAATGTGGAAGTTGATAGTGCATGCACAGATTTTGAATCTGTGTAGTGTGAAGTTCAAATTAACAGGCTGGTGTATTGGATAGGATGCTGTTATAGGCCAGGTAATGTAGAGAATACTGATTGTGAAATGTTTAAGCAAATTGATTGGACATATAAAAAAAGAAGGTGATCCTGATGGGAGATTTAATTACAGAATTATAGAGGAGATAGTGTGGGAACAAGGAGAGTAAGTTTGTTGAATTTCTGAGAGATAAATATCTTAATCAGCATGTGATTGAAGCAATTAGAGGCTTTAATATTTTGGATTTGGTCATAACAAAGTGTTATTAATGAGGTGTTGACGCTGCTCCCGGTTGGTGAGAGTGATCATAAGGTACTTGTTTGGGAAGTGGTGAAACAAGAAAAAGTTACTGCCAAAAATGGATATATGTGAAAGTATAAAGTGGGTGATTATAGGAACCTCTGTAGTTGGTTAGCATCAGCATGTTGTGTGGATGACCTGAGCAGAAAAGATGATGAGAGGCATTGAAAATTCAGATGCCAGTATCTGACACAAGCAATGTATCACTGCATACCAAGGATTAAGCAAGTAAATAGAGTAGGAGTGAAATGGATGAACAATGAAATCAAGCAAGGTGTGTCACCATCAGGAGTGTAAAGTCCAACCTAGGAAGGTGACAAGCATGGTAAAGAAAGAAAAGGTACAGTATGAGAGGAGATTTGCTGGTCAGGCCAAGGTTGAGTTAAGGAAATTTTTTCTCCATGTGGCAAGCAAGAGAAAGAATAATTATGGCAGGTTGACACTGATGGATAGTCATGGCAGCAGAATAACAGTTCCAAAGGATATAGTGGAATTACTGAATGAACACTTTACCAATGTATATCATACTGTTGTAAATGATGCAGTGCAATATATAGAAGGGATGTGGGTATTAGGAGAATTGAAAGTGAAAGAATCAGAGGTGTATCAGATGTGGATTGTGGGAATGGATGATATATCACCATGTTTTAAGGAATGTGTACAACAGTTGACTATGCCCTTGACCTAGTTATTTAATGAAAGTCTTGCAGTGAGTAAGTTTCCTAAGGAGGAGAAAAAAGGCAAAATAGTACCATTCCACAAGCATGGTTCTAGGACAGAAATTTCCAATTATATACCAGTCTGTATAACTGAAGTTGTGGTCCAAGTGTTTGAGAGATTAGTTAGGAATAGAATATGGAATTGTGTTGATGGACATAACATTCTTTATTATAGTCAGCATGGTAGATTTAGTTTAATCCTTTATCCCAGTGAGAGCAAACAAAGTTTGCGCCTGAAAATATCTTCAGGACTAAATATAGTGTTGTACTATCTTATCCAGTAAGTAGTGCAACACCAAGGCAACTCGTGGCAAAGGTGGAACACCTTTGCTTGCTCCACCTTTGCCACGAGTTGCCTTGGTGTTGCACTACTTACTGGATAAGATAGTACAACACTATATTTAGTCCTGAAGATATTTTCAGGCGCAAACTTTGTTTGCTCTCACTGGGATAAAGGATTAAACTAAATCTATTATAGTCTAACCTAGTGATAAATAAATTTTCAATAGTCAGCATGGATTTGTAAAGGATAGATCCTTTTGCAAGCAAATTGTTTTAACAATTTGCTTGCATTGTATAATAGTGTAACTAATGTGTTAGATAAGGAAGAATCATATACAGTGATATTCATGGACTTTGCAAGTGTTTGATAGATTACCACATGATAAGTTGGCATACAAGCTGCAAAGGATGGGAATAGGTAATTGGTTACATAGATTGGCTCTCTGAATGATATTAGTAAGTTGTGTATGATGGAGTAATATCTCAAAAACGGAGGGTCACCAGTAGCATGCCCTGGGGTTTTGTTCTTGGGTTCCTGCTGTTTAACTTGTTTGTAAATGATATATCATGTGGACTGATTGAGGATCTTCAGTTGTTTGCTGATAATGCAAAGTTAGGGGGAATTATAAGTAGCACTGCTGATGCTACTATAATAATCATTATTATTATCATTATAATTATTATTATTAGGTATCCAATAAAAGTTTTTCCACTTGGTTATGCTATAAATTAAAGATGCCAAGAAATTATATTCTTGGTTTAATCCTTTATCGAAATGTAAGCAAACGAAATTTGCAACTGAAGTAACAAAGTGGAAAAACTTTCAACATCTATCTGTAATCCAGAGTATTTTAGAAATAAGGTGTGACACACCTTTGGCTACTTGTATACGAAAATATGACTTTTGCATTACTTCAACCTTGGTATCACTTCTTGGTCTGGCTCCCACTGATGAGACCCCAATAAAGATTAAAACCGTTCTGGATAGTGGCCCTTTCCATAATGTATAGCATTATACATTTCTGTAAGGATATGTGCTTTGCATTATGGGATACTATGGCAAGTGATGTGAAGTCATTAGCATCTATATACAAGTTGTCCCAGTTGTGAACTTACTTCACACACAAACTTTGTTTGCTCACACTTGGATAAAGGATTAAACAAAATAAATAATTTTTTGGAATCGTTAATTTATAGATATCCAGTAGATACCTACTAATGAAACACAACATGTGAAGGTTATGATTGGACATTGGATCAGAAACCCCAGTCATTTCTCCACATTACTTAAAGACTATGTACAGTATTCCTAGCTTCATCTTAAAAAATCCCATTAGAAGTTTCATTTGTGCAGAATTTTTGCTTGAATGTTAAGTGCATTTTCAGTATGATTTCAAAAATTTGAATTGTCACAGTAGTTATTTAATTAACGCAGGTGCTTGAAATGTGGGAAATTTATTTAAGAAAATAATATGTTATCTGTGCTGAGTAAAGAATTAAGCATGACATCTCCTCTATTTCAGTATTAGATTTAATATCACTTTCCTTAATAATGCTATCCCAATAAATTATAAATCACAGTAGAGAGAGAGAGAGAGAGAGAGAGCATTGCACCTACTTTAACATCAAGTTATCTTTATTTATTTTAGAGGGAAATAAGTTTCAAATTGGCAGTTAGAAATAAGTTATTTTCGGTGTTCATTGTTTCCTTTTGTATAAATTGATACAGTGTGAACTTGGATTCACTTATTAGACTCTACCTTTTTGGCCAAGCCTACATTGTTGTAAACCAGGACAGTTATTGTTATGCAAGCCTTATTGGATGAATGATTAGTATATCTGTTCTCAAACCAACAGGCTGTAGTCATGGATTGTATGATTGCCTTCAGGTGGAAGATGAATTTCATCACCCACTGTACCACTTATTGGATGCTGGAAGATGCTTGGAAATATTCCAGGATTGGACTTTAGAGCAGGGTTTCTGGGTTATATAAAAAATAAAATTATAAAAAATATATAAAATTAATAAAAAATGGAAAAAAATACCTTTGACTACCCACATTTACTAATGTACTATAGGTTTACAGCCTTTTGCAGGTTGGAAGTCACATAATAAAGGGGTCACATAATAAAAGTCACATAATAAAATTAATATAATGTATGGTGACTCAATGATCCGTGGTGTTCAGGATAGGATGCGTGAGGAGTGTTTGCCAGGAGGAACAATAGAAAGGGTGGCTATGGCAATTAAGAGAAGTGAAAGGGTGGATGAGATGATTGTGATGGTAGGAACGAATGACTTGAGTGGTAATGTAAGTCGGGCAGCGAGAGATATGAGATTTTTGCTTGAGACTGTACGGAAGAAGACAGAGAGAGGAAAAATAGTGTGCGTGTTGCCTAGGTATGATAATGATGAGCTGAGCAGAAGAGCGGTGATATTGAATGGCATAATAGCGAGAATGTGTGACAAGAGAGGACTGGTATATGTGGATGCTTGGAGTGCGTTTGAGGAAAGAGAGGAGTTGTTTGCGAGAGACCGTTTGCATTTGAATGAGGAAGGACGTAGGCATCTGGAGAGATTGCTGTTCTGAACGAGTCAGTGTGTCCCAGGGAGGATGATAGCAGGGGTGGCCTCTTGTGGGAATGGATACTTGGGAGAAGGGAGACAATGTCAGGTAAGACTGAGCCCAGTGGAGTCTAGAAGGGATAATGCTGGGTATAGAAACAATGGCATTTATATGCTGTATACTAATGCCAGGAGTATCCGGAATAAGGGAGAGGAATTGGTGGCGCAGATAGCATCAGCCTGGCCAAAAATTATTGCGATCACTGAGACGTGGTTGACAGAATTGGATATAAAAACAGGAATAGAAGTCACTGGGTATAGCATTTTTCGCCAGGATAGGAGGGGAAAGCGTGGTGGTGGGGTGCTGCTTATGATAAGTGATGACCTATGTCCTCTAAGAGTGGAAAATTTGGAAGGTAGTGAGACAAATGATTTTGAGAGCGTATGGTGTGAGGTAGAGGTAGGCAAGACAGGATATTTAGTGGGGTGTTGCTACAGACCCAGGAGCACAGAGGATGGGGACCAGGAGATGTTTAGACAGCTAAGTTTGGCAAGTGCAAGAAGAATGATTGTTATGGGAGATTTTAACTTCAGTAGTATAAATTGGAGAGAGGAAGATGCATGTAACAATAGGGGAATGGAATTTCTAGAATTCTTGAGGGACAAATGTCTTAGGCAACATGTAACAGAGGGAACAAGAGGTTCAAAAATTTTGGATTTGGTTATAGCATCAGAAGAGTTGATAATAACTGAGTTGACGTCTCTCCCACCAGTTGGAGAGAGTGACCATATGGTTTTGACTTGGAAAATGAATAGACATGCAGGAGTATCAAAGAGACGGGAACTTATGTGGAATTATAAGGCAGGTGATTATAATAGTCTTAGACGTCAACTTCGGGAAGTTTCATGGAGGGAGGAATTGGAAGGCCGGGATATCACCAGTGCGTGGGAAATTGTGAAAGAATATTTGTTATCAGCAATGGTAAGTTGTATACCACGAGTGAAGAAGAGGGCGCAATTTGGAGTAAAGTGGATGACAAACAATATTAAACAGGAATTGCATGCGAAAAAGAGGCTATGGAAGAGATATAAGGAGACAGGTGAAGAGATGCATGAGGAATATAAGACACAGGCCAGAAGAGTGACTCGTGTGGTAAGGAAAGCGAAACTGGAATATGAGAGGAGATTGGCCCTAAGATCCAAAGAAAATCCTAGGGAATTTTTTAGCTATGTGGCCAGTAGGAGGAGAAATGACTGTGGAAGAATGATATTGTGGGATAAAAATGGGAATAGAGTGACTGATGCAGAGGACATAGTGGAATTGTTCAATGAACACTTTATTGGAGTATTTCATCCTAGAGGAGTCAGTTTTAATGCTAGAGGGATAGGACTGGTACGAGGTCTGGAGGTACAGGAGGAGAGTGTGTTTCAGATACTGAGTACTCTGGATGTCAGTAAAGCTGTGGGACTGGATGGTATTTCGCCACGAGTTTTGAGAGAATGTGCTAGGGAATTGACAATACCTTTAACGTGGCTTTTCAATGAAAGTCTGGCTTTGGCAAAGGTGCCCAGGGAATGGAAGGAAGGTAAGATAGTGCCATTGCATAAGGGTGGTAACAGACTGGAAGTGTCTAATTATAGGCCAGTCTGTGTGTCATCAGTAGTTGTTAAGATCTTGGAGAAAGTAGTGAGGGACCGTGTACAGCATTGGGCAGATGAGGGTAATGTTATCTGTGAGAATCAACATGGATTTGTGAAAGGACGCTCTTGTTTTAGCAATATGCTAGCCTTTTATAATAAAGTTACAAGAGCATTAGATGAGGGAAAGGCATATACTGCAATTTTCTTAGACTTGGCGAAGGCATTTGACAGGGTGCCACATGATAAGCTGATATTTAAGTTGCAGCACATGGGTCTGGATGTCAGATTGGTCAACTGGATTCAGGATTGGCTGTCTGATAGGTATCAGAGAGTTGTGTATGGTGGAGCAGTTTCCAGGAGGCAGAGGGTTACAAGTGGGGTCCCACAGGGCTCAGTACTAGGACCTATATTGTTTAACCTTTATATCAATGACATAGCCATTGGATTGCAGGGGGATATTCAGTTGTTTGCGGATGATGCGAAGCTTGGAAGGATTATTAGTAATAGTGCAGATGTGGTAGCCCTGCAAGAGGATTTAAATAAGCTAGATAGATGGGCAAATGAATGGGGGTGTCAGTTTAATGCAGCAAAATGTAAGGTCTTGAGGTTTGGGAAACATCGATGGGATGCTGCATACTCTATGGGAGGAGTTATACTGGAGGAAGTAGGGGAGACAAGAGATCTGGGGTTGATGATTGATAGAAACCTGAAGTTTAGGGGACATATTGCAAAGGTGGTGAAGGTAACACAGAGGATTGCTGCTATTATGAGAAGGACACTGACCTGCAGAGATAAGAGGGTTATCATTCCGTTGTATAAGTCTCTGATCAGACCACACTTGGACTATTGTTCTCAGATTTGGTCCCCAGGATTTGAAGGGGATAAATTAACCGTGGAAAGGATACAAAGACGGATGACAAAGATGGTTTCAGGGCTGTACAAGGATAGTTATGAGGATCGGCTTAGAGAATGTGGACTGCAGAGTTTGGTGGATAGAAGAAGGAGAGGTGATATGATTGAGACTTTTAAACTGTTGAGAGGTGGTTACAGGGTTGACACTGGGGAGTTCTTTCGCTTGGTTGATCAGCGGGAAGGAGTGATGACAAGAGGCCATCCCTGGAAGTTACGAAAGGAAACTGTGAGCAAGAGGGTAAGGAGTGGTTTCTTTGTGTGGAGGGTGGTTGAGCCGTGGAATGCATTGCCTGATGGAGTGGTGGGAGCGAGAACGGTCAGTGGGTTTAAGGAGTGGTATGATAAACTTTGTGTTTCTCAGGGGGGGACTTCCCCTCGATGAGTCTTGACAGACTTTATGTCTTAGAGAGGACCTCCCTCGATGAGTCTTTTGACTCCTTGGAGGCCTGAATAATAATAATAATAATAATAATAATAATAAAGGGGATTCCTCCAGTGAGTTCAAGGATTCTTTGAGGGAGAAGACCCTTTTAGTTATTAATGCATAAATACCTCTCGTATCTGTCTGTGAACATGTTCACTGAAGATGCACTCAGAACAATGGTAATCCCAATTTTAATATATTCTATATGCCATGAGAAAAACCTGGACCTCACATTCTTTCTAAGTCCTTAGCTGGCTTCTAATGTAAGTAATAATGTAAGATCTCCATGCTAATGTGCATGTTTCAGTCCAATCTCTTTCCTTCCATCTTTTCCTCATACTTTTTATACCACATTACCTCGGTCTATCCTCATATGCACAATTTCATAGTCCAGTTATCATCCTGATGGTTAATATTAACACAGATCTTAGACACAATTAAATGATTATACATGTGAGTTACATAAGGGAAATAAGAAATGTAATTCGTGACAAGAATCTCACCATATTATCAGAATGAATACACAAAAAGAACACATTGCTACATGAAGCAGGAGAGAAATGAACGGAGGTTATCGAATGCTTCTGATATGTTCTCAGGTCAGTCATGTGATACTATTAGGAACCTATGGGAACCAAGAACATAGTGATTAGCACAGGAAAAACAAAAATAGTCAAAGGACAGAGAAGTGCAAAGGTCATTTCAAGATGTAAAAGTGTAGGGTATAAAAGTAAAACCATCATCATCATCTAATTCCTGATATATACCCTCAGAGGGTGTACAAGATCTTATGATAGTACTACATGAAAAGTTACATCATTACTAACTTCTCTCAACATTTTTTCTCCAGATTTGCCTGTTATTTGTCAATATTATCGGATCTTATATTTCTGTCTTCGAAGGCACTTTGTACTGTATCAATCCACCTACATCTTGATCTTCCACTGGTTCTTTTTGCTGCCATCCTGACAAAGAACACTTGTTTAGTTAATCTTTCCTTTCTCATTCCGTTAAGTGGCCGTACATACCACCTGAGATTAGTTCTGCTCAGGCATTCAGGAATGCATTAGCTCTTCTAACACATTACTGAATGCTAACAATGTCAAGTTCTTTCCTAATATCCTCATTTTTAATATTATACTGCCATTGATGTCATCTGTTCAGTCCCCTAATCCTTCTCAAGACTCTAATATGTGTGGTCTCCAGTCTTTGATCAAGAGTTTTATTTCTAACCCATCTCTCAGTTCCATAAATTAAAACTGATTTGAACACTGTCTTGTATACGGCTAGTTTTAGTGTTTTGAATCATTTCTCTATTTATTTGGTTGACTTCCTATCATACCAGCTTTGCTAATTCTGTTGTCAATTTCAATATTTACTTTGCCATCTTCACAAAAAATTGTGCCTAAATAGTTGAAATGTTTTATTTGTAAAAAGTGTATAAAATAATGAGCTTAACATCTCCAATTTTGACATCAGATTTAATACTGCTTTCTTTCATAATGTGATCCATATAAATGAATAGTAGTAGAGATAATGTACACCTTTGTTGCACAACTGACTTAACATCAGACCATCTTCCTCTACCTCCTTCAATTCTAACTGCTGATTTACAAATCAAATAGAGACAATGTATTGCTTGATATAATGTCCCATTCACTCCCTATAACTGGAGCATTTTGAACATCTTTCCTCTTGGCACCTTGTCATATGCCTTTTCTAGATCTACAAAACATAAATACAGTTCCTTGTTATATTCCCATGATTTCTCAACTATTTGATTTTAAGTGAAAATCTGATTGTTTAAGTGAAAACCTGACAACCTCTGTTTGGCCTGAATCCAGCTTGTTCTTCTCCAAGCTTTCCTTCCACAATGCTTCTTAGCTGTTTCTCAAGAATACTTGCATAAATCTTACCACAAGCACTTAGTAGAGAAATTCCTCTGTAATTCTCACATTCAGTTTTATTCCCTTTTTTTTATAGATGAGTACTATGAGTGTTCTACTCCAATCATCTTGAATTCAATCTTTTGTCTAAGCCTTTTGAATTATGCAGTGTAGCCACTGTAAAGCTTTAACATACCTCCATATTTTTGCATTTCTGGTTGAATATCATCAACTCCTTTTGATTTTCCACATTTCAGGTTTGTGATTACTTTTTCTACTTCAAGTATTATTCCAGATGATATTCATGTTGAGCATTTTCTACCATCTTGCTGTCACTGCTTATTTCATTTAGCAGTCTTTCAAAGTAATTACTCCATACATCAAGAATATCTTTATCCTCAGTTTTCATGTCCCCTTTATCATCTCTAATTCCAGATGGGAGTTGTCAATTTGACATATGGTTTAAATATGATGTGTAGCTGATATTTATTAAGCACTCTAAATATCTTTTCAGATGTACCTTGAACATCGGCTACACACCATATTTAAATCATAGGTCAAATTGGCAATTCTCATTTTTTACCTAAGGACAAACTCCCT
The DNA here is from genome assembly GCF_054136105.1 of Typopeltis vanoorti. Taxonomy (NCBI): domain Eukaryota; kingdom Metazoa; phylum Arthropoda; class Arachnida; order Uropygi; family Thelyphonidae; genus Typopeltis; species Typopeltis vanoorti. The sequence continues at coordinate 173,104,795 of NC_143550.1, forward strand.
TCTTTATTACTTCCAGGAGTTTATGAAGTGCCCTCTACTTGTGTCCTGGCTTACTATGGACAAATAGGAAGAACAGTTGACATCTGCCTTGGTGAACATAAAAAATACATTCGCGCTAGCATTATGGCAAGTGGGGTCTAGCAGACAATGCCTTGAATGCCTCTTCACACAGGATCAAATGGAAGAAAACAAAAGTGTTACACAGAAGTCATTATAAGTCAGAGAGATTGTTTTTGCAATCGGTAGGAGCTTTAAAATACACTCCAAACCTCAACAAGTATAGCTGTATAAATTTACCAAAAATCTGGGAGACAGTCATTTACGATCTAATTATGACTTGTTTTCTTTCTTTTTCCAATCCAGATGGTGCCAATTAGGACATTAGTTCCTTGTGTTGTCTGTTACAATTTTTTTTTTAAACTAGTCTCACTGTTATTGTTATTATTATTATTACATAGCACCTCCAGGGAGCAAAGACTCATTGAGGGAGGGCACCTACTCACAACTCTCCGTCTCCACCTCAATTCACAAACTACAACTACATTCATCATCTACACCAACACCGTCTACTGCCAACCACCACTTGTATTTTCACAGACAATCACAAACATCCATGCCCACGGCAAGATTTGAACCCACAGCCTTTTGGCTGGAGAGCGGATACGTTAACCACTCGGCCAACCAGGCTGTTATACCAAATTATTGTTGTTTTGCATACTGTGACAAGCTGTTCTTATGCTCTGAAGAATCTGGATATAATACCATCGAAATGTCAGCTAATAAGTTAATAAATATTAATTATTTTCTTATCATTCTGTGTTGTAATCAATACATTTAAAATAAACTGACATGTATGGCCAACACATAAACCTTTCCACTTGTTTAAGGTATAATAGTGATGAGTTGAGATGGAGAGCAATAATCATAATAGTATGTTTGGTACAGCTGTATAAGGAGGAAAGAGTGGCATTTGTAAATGTGTGTGCTCTGCATTCAAGGGAACGATGGATTTGTTAAAGTGACAGGTTTTATTTAAATGGATTTGGTGCATCAACTGGTTTGACTTGCTAGAAAGAAATGTAATCATTGACGTGAGCTAGTGATCAGATGGAGTTAGAGGTGAACTTAAAAATCAGGAAAGAACTAGAGACTGAAGTTATCATAAGTGGAAATAGTAGTAATAGTAGTGAGTGATGATGCACGAATACAAGATGGGGGGAGGGGTGGACAGGGAGACACTATGTAAGAAGAATGGATGTTGGAAGCAGTAGTGAATATGTGTGCAAGATGGTCATCAATGAATGTATGGGGGGGGGGAGTATAGTTGAATCCAAGGAGATATATAGGGTAAGTGGTGATTAAGGTGATTTGGCAATGCAGATGTGAGAAAATCCCAACAACAACAACAACAAGTAGCGACTGTGCAAGATTGAAAAGCTGCAGAAACAGCAAGAGGTCAGTCAAACTGAGAACAGATAAAAGCAAGAGGTCTGAAACCAAAAAGAAAATTGTATGAATAAACAAGAGAAAGAGCATAAGCAGATAATTTTTTATGTTGATTCTATGATATGGAGAGTACTTCATGAAAACACTACAGAATCTTTTTTTCCTTGGTGAAAAAATTAATAATATTAGTAATGCTGTTGAAATGCAGAAAGGGAAGGTAAAAGACTTGATTGTTTTGGCTGGAAGAGCCAATTACCTGAGATGTAAGAAGTATTGTATGAGGGAGGATGTGAAAGAGATATTGGAAGAAGTGAAAAAGATGAGTGAGAGGACAAAGCTTGTAAGTCTGCTGCCATACTATGATAGGGGAAAACTGAGGAGGAGGGCATATGAGGATGATAGCTAATGAATCAATATGCAGGTTGTACAGAAGGAACGATGTGAGTTTCTGAACCTATGGCCTGAGTTTGATGAACAGAAAAATTGGTACAATGCCGAAGGTCTGCACTTAAGAAATTAGGATGGATGCATAAGAGTGTGTGTGAAGATATCCATTAAGTGAAAGAAAGTGTGAATGAACAAAAAATACAGAATCTAGTCTCTCAGGCAACAATAATCGAATAGGGTAGTCATTTCAGGATATAAAGTTGGTTGGGGGAGGGGCTCTAAGGGGATGCTACAATTTCTGTACACTAATGCTAGAAGCATCAGGAATAAGAGGGAGGAGTTTTGGGCAATGGTTAGCGTAACCTCACCAAAAGTTATAGGCATTAGTGAGACTTCGCTAATAGCAGATGATGTGGTCACAGAGATAGAATGTGATGGATTTAATATTTTTAGAGAGGATGGAATAAACAGGACAGGGAGTGGGGTACTGCTAATGACAGCAGAAAAATTGCAGTCCACAAGAGTAGGAGTAGATCAAGCAGATGGCTCTTCTTTTGAGTCAGTCTGGTGTGAGATTGAAGTCAATAGGACAAAATATAAAATTGGTTGCTGTGTAGTGCACTGGGTGCCAGGGATGATGTGGAATACATGCATCAGTAGATTAGTGCAGTGATTGCAAGTAAATTAATTATTATTATTTGACACCTCCAGGGAATCATAAGACTCATCGAGAGAGGGCACCTACTCTACAACTCTCCGTCTCCACCACTCAACCTCATCCACAAACCACCTTATCTACACCAATGCCATCTACTGTCCACCATCACCACTATTATTTTCACAGACAATCGTAAACATCCATGCCCACAGCAGGATTTGATCCCTCAGCCCTTTTGGTTGGAGAGCGGATATGCTAACCACTCGGCCAACTAGGCCAAGTGGTTATAGAAGACTTCAACTTCGGAGAGAGATTGGAAAGAGAAAAGATCACATGGTATGAACAAAATGGAATTTATACACTTGCTGAGAGATAATTAATTAAAGCAGAATGTGACAGAGGGGATTTTGGGTACAAGAGTGTTGGATCTTGTTACAGGACCGGAAAATCTGTCCATAACTAAGGTGACTATATTGTCCGCAATTGGGGAAGTGATCATGTAGTCTTTATTAGGAGATGGCAAACATGGAAATTCCAGTTAAGAAGAGGCATATGTGGAACTACAAAGCAGGTTATTATGATACACTTAGGAGACAGCTTGAAGCAGTACCATGGCATAAAGACCTGCAAGGGAAAGATATTTACAGTGCATGGTGGCTAGTCAAGGGGTATCTGGAAGAAACAATATCACATTGTGTTTCCCAAGGTATCAAGGGTAAATGAGGCAGGACTTGAATGGCTGAGTAATATCATTTAGCAAGAGTTGCAAAAAAAAGATAATGTGGGGGATATATATTGAGAGAGGTGATCAGCATGGTAAGAAAGACAAAATCAGATTATAAGAAGAAGTTAGCTGAGCATGTGAAAGGAAATCCCAATGTCAAAGTAGGACGAAGAATGACTATGAAAAGATAACTTTAATCAGTGCAGATGGTAAAGAGGTAACAGAGGCTGTCAAAATTGATGGTTACTTAATAACCATTTTGCAAGATATATCATCCAGGTGAAGATATATTATTATTATTATTACTACCCAAAGACCTCATGGAGTCAAAAACTCATCTGGGAGGTCCTTTTATCACACACACAGCTTATTGTACTGTGCCTTGAACACATTCAAACTCTTTGCAGACACCACACTCTCAGGCAAGGCATTCCAATCATTTACAACTCTGCACAAAAAAACCTGCCCCTCACTCCCCTACTCACACCCTCTTTATACAGTTTCTAGGGATGACCTCTGGTTCTCTCGCAATCTCCCACTATTTTCTGTAGAACTTCTCCAGCATTGATCCTATAACAACCCCTTACTAACTTGTAGGTCTCTTTCATATCTCCCCCTCTTCCTCCTGTCCACCAGACTCATCTCAATCTTTCCTCATACTCAACATTCCAGAGGTCAGAAACTAGAAACTACCTTAGTCAATCGCCTTTGGACCCTTTCCAACATCTCTTCATCCTTCTGAAAACCAGCTGACCAAATCTGGGCACAATAGTCCATGTGTGGCCTAATCAGAGCCTTATACAATGGAACAAGAATCTCTCCACTTCTACGCGTCAGTGTCCTCTGCATCATTCAGAGAAGCCTTTGTGTTATCTTCACAATTTTGGCTATGTGTCCTCTAAATTTCAGATCCTTATCCACGATCACCAACAGATCTCTTATTTCTTCCACCTACAACAATATATCCTCACCAAGCATAAATTCTGCATCCCATCTTTGTTTTCCAAATTTTAAAACATTACATTTTGCAACATTGAACTCGCATCCCTATTTCCGTGCCCAATCACTTAATTTATTCAAGTCTTCTTGTAAGGCCACAACATCTTCATTACTCTTCATGGTTCATCCCAACTTTGCATCATCTGCAAACAACTGAATATCTCCACCCAAATCTTCACCTATATTGTTAATATACAAGTTAAACAGCAATGGCCCCAAAATAGACCCCTGAGGCACTGTATTAGTGACTTTCCTTTTCCTGGATATTGCTCCCCCGTACACAATTTGTTGATACCTATCAGATAGCCAGTCCCCAATCCAATGCACTAATCTAATATCCACCCCATCTGCTCTAGTTTGACTATCAATTTATCATGAGGTACTCTATCAAAAGCCTTTGCGAAATCTAAGTATATTACTGTGTATCCTTCTCCTCTGTCTAAGGAAGCAGTCACTTTATTGTAATAAGTAAGTAGATTACTAAAACATGACCTCCCTTTATCAAATCCATGCTGTCCATCAAAGATAATACCATTGTTGTCAACCCAACTCTGGATCCTAGGTCTCACAAGCTTCTCCAACAACTTAACCACAACACCTGACTCGCAGATAGGCCTATAGTTTGATGCTTGAGTTCGATCACCTCCTTTATGAAGTGGCACAATCTTGCCCTCCTTCCACTCCTTAGGGACTTGACCGAGTGCAAGACTCGTATTAAAAAAAAATGTCAAGACAGGTGTCAACTCCCTTGCACATTCCTTCAGAATACGCGGTGATATATTATCAAGTCCCACAGCCTTGTTAACATCTAGTTTACTCAACTCCCCATACACCTCTTGCTCACTTACAGTCAGTCTCTCCTCCCCATCATCAACTGCTCACAATCTCTCCATGAACTCATATTCACAAGATTGAAAGACCTTTATGAATTGCTCATTAAGTAGCTCCACCACCCATTCTGCAACAGCTGTCTTTATATCATTTTCTCCTATCAATGTCATCCTTCCATAATCATTCTTTCTTTTGCTGGCTACATATCGAAAGAACTCCTTAGGATTATTTTGGCTTCATTAGCTAACTGCTGTTCATGCCTCTCTTTAGCTACTCTCACCAACCAAGTCACACCCTCCTTGCCTGGTCTTTGTAGACCTCATGGAATTGGTTATTTCCACGTCTCTTATGCTGCCTCCACAATGCCCTTTTTCTCTGTATCGCATGCTTAATCTCTTTATTCATCCATCTCACACCTACCTTATTTAACCTTCTCACCCTTGGAATAAATTTAGACATTGCATCTACTAGATAGTTTTTTAAAATCTCCCAAGCTGCATTGATCTCTTTTCCAGCTAACTCCTCATTCCATGCTACACCCGCAAGCTTTCTCCTGAGCTCTTCATAATCGCCCCCCTTGATATAGTTCCACATATACCCTTTTCTCACAGAGTGGTGGATGATTTGACACCTCATTTATAATTACATCCTCTGATGAGATGACCAAATCCAAGACCCTCAATCCTCTATAACAACATCCAACCAAGTATTTGATTCCATTCAGCTCTATCTCACGCCATACTACCTCAAAAGCACTGGCACTATTTCCCTCTTGCATCTCTACTTTGTATGGAGATAACTCTTTCTCTATCATCAATATCACTCCCCCCCCTCCCTTTTTATCCCTTCTATCCTCGCGAAACACATCATTCCCTTCCATCTCTATTCCTGTCAGGATGTCATCCTCTTCCAACCATGTTTCACTTATTCCGACAATCTTTGGATGAATAGACGCAATTAATGCAACCATTTCATCTGCCTTGTTTCTTATACTTCTAGCATTTGTATACAAACACAATGCTCATTTCTGGATCTACAGCTATTTCCACTGATACCACTCGCTCCATGCTCGACTGGGGCCATTTCCCTTTCTGCTTATTCATTTTAAAACCCTTTTCGATTCCAACTGTTTCCTCTTGATCCCCGGTCATCCCATTTCTTTCTTGTCTACACATGCTCTCACCTCCTCTCGGAGCATCCACCTTTCTCACGCTGTGTATCCCTGAGCCTCCCTGATTCCCTGCTCCTCTTGCACACCCATTCTCTCATTTGCTATACTCATGCCACTCACTTCCTCATTTATAACCACCTCTTCAATCTCTCCTGTCTTACTCTCCTGCTCTTCCACATCACTTCCCGCTTAATCTGATTCATTCTCTCTCAATCTACTCACTTCTCTACCTTCCAGCAGCAGTCTCTCCATGCGACTCACAACATAACCACTCAAATGCAGTCCATCGCTCCCATACAGTTAACTTCTTCCTTAAACTCATTCCACACATTAACAAACTGTACTCCCATCTCCTCACACATTTCAGCCAGCATATCACTCATAATCCTTGCTCTCCACTTGATCTCACCGCATTCATACCTAGGCAACACACTGACTACCGTTCCTGTCACACTATTCTCTTTTATCATTCTAAGCAGCCTCCCGACATCCATTCTGACTTGCTCTTTGTTTTCTGTCAAATTCATTCGTGCCGATTAAAACCATCAACTCCTTTGCTCGCTCCCTCCTCATATCCAATGCCTCAATCACTCTGCTCATTCTACCGCCTGGAAAACATACATTGTGCATCCTGTTATATTGTTGTGACAGGGACTGATGTGAGAACAGAGGTTGATGAATTAGAGGCATTTTGGATATTGCGTAATCTGAAATGCAAATACAGTGTTGGGATGGGATATCAGCTCATATTTTAAGAGAATGTGCAGGGGAACTGGTGATGCCTTTGACTAGGCTGTTTAAGTCCCAAGAGAGTAGAAGGAGGGCAAAATATTTCTTTGCATAAAGGAGGATCTAAATCTCTGGCAGCAAATTATAGACCAAGCAGTATCTCAGGAATTGTGGTAAAAGTACTGGAAAAGTAGGTCAAAAAGATCACATCAGAAATGATGGATAAGATTATGATACTCTATAAGGGGCTGCTTGGCTTTCTGAAGGGTCAGTCATGCCTTAGTAATCTACACTGAGGGAACTGAGATACCAAAAAGTACTATATGACTGAGGAGAAGGCAGGTGACTAGTGGTGTGCCACAGTGCTCTGTGCTTGGACCTGCTGTTTAATTTGTAGATAAACAAAATAGGAAATAATTTGAAGGGAGATATTCAGTCATTTGCTAATGATGCGAAGTTGGGTAGGATAATAGTTAATCAGGATGATTAGCTTGCAGGATGATTTAAATTGGCTGACAGCGTAGGCAAAACATGATGGATATCAATTTAATATGGAAAAGTGTCAAGTTATGCATTTTGGAATACAAAGATTACAAGTTGTGTATCACACTGAGGGGAACTGTACTTCAGGAAATTGATGAAGCCAGGGATTTGGGGGTAGTAATAGATAGAGAGTTGAAGTTTAGAGGACATATTGCTAAATTAGCCAGGGTAGTCACTGGATCACTTGGTTATTGAAGAACACACAAGCATAGATAAGGGAGTTATAATTCCTCTTTATAAAGCCTTGATATTAGCCTGGATTACTGTGCTCAAGTCTGGTTATCTAGTTTCTTGGAGGATAAAGAAGTGGTGGAGATGAGTGACTAAGATGGTGATTGGTCTGTGGAATGCTTCTTATGAGGATAGATTGAGGGTTTGTAAAAGTTGGTTGATAGCCAAAATGGGGGGGGGGGGTATATGATAGAAACGTTTAAGTGGCTTAAAAAGATTTTAGTCCACGCTGTTAGCCTAGTGCAGTGATGGCGAACCTTTTTACCTAGGTGTGTCAAACTTTTTTTTTTTAAATATTGACGTTGTTGATGTGCCACTTGCATACATGCATTATAAATGTAACCACATAATCATAGTGACTTATACATATACTTATACTTATACATGGTGACTTATACATATCATATTATGCTATTTATTTAATAGGACATTGATATAAAATCTATGAATTCATATTATACAATTAATTTAATAAACTGAAATTACAAACTTACATTACATTTAATGACTTTTCTGTTGCTGACTACTGGTAGAAAGTTCTTTCAATGAACAAACCTACCTTTGCCTTAACTGAGAGCGATCTTACACAATTTATCGCAGTTTTTTCATCAGAATACCAATATTTTTCGACATCCAAGGTGTGTCACCTGAAACCCTCAAGTGTGTCAGTGCTGACATGCGTGTCATAGGTTCGCCATTACTGGCCTAGTGGCTGTGCGCTTCGCAACCATATGCCTGGGGAAGGAGTGTCCTAGGTTCGATTCCCATCTGTGACGTGAGGAGCTGAAGTATCTTCCTTAGCCATAGCCAAGTTAGCTGGTCTTGAGCATGGACAGTAGGGTTTTCCCCCAGTTTATTCTGGGGTTTTTCATTCCACAAAGCAGGCAAACCAGCCTTGAGAACTCAACGCCATCATGGACAAAGGATACACCGTGGCGTAGGGCTGACCACCTTATCCTGTAAACGGTTTAGGTCCATTGATTAGAAAACCCTCGACACCACAAGGTAAAAGAGAGATAAAGGAAGATGGGATAAAAGGGTTTTATAGGATTGATGCAGGGGAAATATTTAAGCATTTTGTTAGAGGGGTAAGAATAAGCGATCATTCCTGGAATTTAGGCTAAGATGTAGTTAGCAATGGTATGAGGACTAGATTTTTCACTTGGAGAGTGGTGAACGGATGTAATAAGTTGCTTCAGTCACTTGTGCATGCTTTGTTAATGGTTTTTCAAAGAGAGAGATGCAATTGATATTGTGTCCCCCAATGATAACTTTTAGGACTTCATGGAGGTGCCATGAAATAATAATAATATTTATGAATACATACCATTCATATTGGGTCGCTTGGTGTCGCACGGATTAGATCGTCGGCTTGTCGAGAGCTCCTGAAAAGATCAGTATTATTTTGTGTTATCATTAGATATTTTACCAGAATTTTAAGTAGTATTGTTTGCTTTTTGTTTCTTGGTGTGTCTGTGCAATTTTTGCGTGTTTTCTGTTATTTTAATTATTATTTTTAAGAAAAGATAGCGTACACATGGCACCGATAAAGAAAAAAATGGCGGCCAGGTCGCCATGCTTACTTAAGAGTTTTGATGTAAAAGAATTTATGCAATGTGCTGTCTGTGAGATGTATGCCTTGCGAAGAGCGGTAGGAGTCTGGTTAGAAAGTGATAGTGGAGTTAATATGTGTAGAAAGTATAAAGAGAATGAGGACTTCAAGCGTGTTTCGTGTATTGAGACTGATATCGTTAACGGTAGTCAGAATGTAGAAAATGGCGGTGTACTAGAGAATTGCGTGGTAGTGTCAGATATGTGTGAGAGCGTCGCTGAAAGTGTAAATGAAGGTAGAAACACCGAAGGAATGGATGATTTGATCGGTAATGAAAATGGTGAGATAAATGCGAGTAGCGAAATTGCCCGTTTAAATGGCGCGATACACAGAGCCAAACGACAACTGGAGCGTATGCAAAAATGTGTGTTGAACGTACCGACAAATAACCGGCGGAAGTCTGTGACGGCAAATAATAGAATGTACGTAAACGTCAATAAAATGAAGGAGCGAGTGCTGTATGGGGATTCGCTATTAAGAGGCGTAATAATTGAGAGTTTAACGAAGTCGTACCAGCCGGGTGCGAACATAAAGGACGTCAGCGAATCTATTCGACTGCAAAAACAGAGGGTGAAAGAGATGATAATAGTGGCAGGAATGAATGATTTGAAAGAGGACAAAATGGAAATGATAGAGGATGTGAGGGAGTTGTTTGAGGTAGCAAAAGAGAAGAGTGAGAGAGTTAGGATGGTGAGTATCTTACCGCGGTATGACAGCGAAGTGTTTAGAAGGAGGGCCATAATTGCCAATGACTTTATGCGTGGGTTATGCATGGAGAGTGGTGTGGAATTTGTGGATGTGTGGAATGAGTTCGATGGGCGAAAGGACTTATATAAGATGGATGGGTTACATTTGAATGGAGTTGGTGTACGGAGACTTGAAAGAGTGTTGATGAATGATGCGGAAGTGGATGTACAGACTCAGGGAAACTAGATTTATTAAGAGGGGGGGAGTAGATATGCAGACTTTAGGGGGGGCAGTTAAGTGTATGAATGAGTATATTATGCCCGGGCGAGTACGACGGACAACAAATCAGAATGGTATAATTAGTATAAGGAATCAAAGTAGGGATGGGACAAATGGGCTTCTGCGATTCATGTACACTAATGCCAGGAGTATTAGGAACAAGAAGGAAGAGTTTTTGGCCATGGTTGGCACTTCCAGGCCACAGGTTGTCGGTATTGGTGAAACATGGCTGACAGAAGATGATAAAGCTAGTGGGATTGAATGCGATGGGTATAGCGTGTTCAGGAGTGACAGGGTGAATAAAAAGGGGGGAGGAGTGTTATTGATGATAGCTGATGAGCTTCAGCCAAGGAGTATAGAAGTTGAACTGCAGGATGGGGAAAAAAACACATTTGAGGCTGTTTGGTGTGAGATACAATCTAGCAGAACAAAATATACAATTGGGTGCTGCTATAGACCGGGTGATGGAGTGGATGGTGGGAATAGTATGCATAAGCATATAGAAGAAATGAATGGAAGGAGGGTAATTATTATGGGTGATTTCAATTATGGTAACATTGACTGGAAAGAGGAGAGGGCACATGGGAGGAAGGAATTGGATTTTATGCAGTTATTAAGAGACAACTATCTACGGCAACATGTATTGGAAAATACCAGGGGGCAGAGAGTGCTGGACCTAGTAATTGCAACTGAGAATGTAGCTGTAACGAACATGACCATGTTGCCACCAATTGGTGAGAGTGACCATAAGGTCATGACTTGGGAGGTGGCTAAAGGAGTCGAATTTACAATTGAGATAGGGTATATGTGGAATTACCGAGCTGGTAAGTATGACAAGCTTAGGTGTGTGCTTGGCTCAATGCCATGGCAGGTAAAACTGCAAGGGCTGGATGTTGATGGTGCATGGGAGGTGGTTAAGAACTGTTTGCAGGAGGCAATGGTTGACTGTATACCAAGAGTCCGAATAATAAATCAGGTAGGGGTTAAATGGATGAATAACACTATTAAGCTTGAGCTGCAAAAAAAGAAACAATTGTGGAGGGAATTTAAGGAGAAGGGTGACCATCAGGTGCATGAACAGTATAAAGCTCAGACCAGGATGGTAACAAGGGTGGTAAGAAAAGCAAAAGCAGATTACGAAAGGAAATTGGCCATGCAGGCTAAAGAGAATCCCAAACAGTTTTTTCAATATGTTGCAAGTAAAAGGAAAAATGCTCATGGTAGAATGATCTTAAAAAACGCTGAGGGTAGGGAGGTAACTGAATCAGTCGATGTTGTGGAATTACTGAGCGAGCACTTTGCAAGAGTATATCATCCAGGTGGTGGCTTTGCGGAAATGGAGGAACCAACAGCTTATACTGGAATTGTGATGAATGAGGTAGAGGTAACTAGTCTATTACAGAACCTCAATGTCAATACATCTGTGGGATTGGATGGTATACCAGCTCGTGTCGTACGTGAAGCGGCCAAAGAATTGTCAGTGCCCTTGACCATTTTGTTTAATTTGAGCCTCAGGACTGGGTCAATCCCAAGGGGGTGGAAAGAGGGGAAAATAGTTCCACTGCACAAAGGTGGTTCCAAGGCTGCTGTTGAAAATTACCGGCCAATCAACATAACAGGAATCATTATCAAGGTCTTAGAGAAAATAGTCAAGAGAAAAATACAAGATTGGATAGAAGAAAATGGGATACTGTATCGGGGACAGCATGGTTTTGTGAAGGGTAGGTCATGCCTCAGTAACTTGCTCACGTATTATAACACAGTGACGGCTGAACTGGATAAGGGTAATGGGTGTACAGTGATTCTACTGGACCTTGCTAAGGCCTTCGACAGGATACCACATGGAATTCTAATCAGTAAATTGCAGCATATGGGAATGGACATAGGGTTGGTGAGATGGATAGGAGGGTGGTTGACGGAGAGATATCAGAGAGTGGTTTACTCAGGAGTAGAGTCCAAAAGACGGCCTGTGACTAGTGGTGTACCACAAGGATCTGTTCTTGGACCACTGCTGTTTAATTTGTTCATAAATGATATAGGAAAGGATCTGAGAGGAACAGTTCATTTGTTTGCGGATGATGCGAAGTTGGGTAGGGCAATAGTGAATGCAGATGACGTCAAAATTTTGCAGGATGATTTGGATAGATTGGAGGTCTGGGCTAGGGAGAATGGATGTCAATTTAATGTGGCAAAATGTAAGGTTATGCATTTTGGGGTGAAAAGATGGGAGGCAGTTTACTGCATTGGTGGAACCGTGCTCCAGGAAATTGATGAGGCACGAGATTTAGGAGTGTTGGTGGATAAGGAATTGAAATTTAGGGGACACATTGCAAAAGTGGCCAAATCAGCTCATCAAATCACTTGGTTGCTGAAGAATACGTTGACAAGCAGAGACAAGCAGGTTATTGTTCCTCTGTATCGAGCCTTGATAAGACCTCATCTCGACTACTGTGCTCAGATTTGGTCACCTAGGTTTCTTCTTGATGGGGAGGAGGTGGAGAGGATCCAGAGGCGAGTGACCAAGATGATAGCAGGTCTGTGGAATGAACCGTATGAGAACAGGTTGAGGATTTGTGGGTTGCAAAAATTGGTTGATAGGCGGAGGAGGGGAGATATGATTGAGACATTCAAATTACTGAAGGGTTTCTATAAAATTAATTCAGAAGATATTTTTGAGAACAGGGCTGGTTGTGGGAGGACTAGGGGACATCCATGGAAACTGGGCAAAAGTGTGGTTAGTAAAGGTGTTAGAGCTGGGTTCTTTACTTTTAGAGTAGTGAATGAGTGGAATGCGCTCCCTGAGTCTGTGGTGGATGCTGTGACAGTGAATGAGTTTAAGGCGAGGTATGATAGATACTGTATGAATGTCGAATAGTTGTGATGAAAATGATTTGGGGCCTCCCTCGATGAGTCTAATGACTCCCTGGAGTTGCCCGTAATAATAATAATAATAATAATAATACCAGAAGCATCAGAAATAAGGGAGATGAAATGTTTCACTGATTGAGCTTACTTGTCCACTAATTGTTTGAATAAGTGAACCTTGGTTGGATAAAGATCATATCCTGATGAGAATAGAAATGGAAAGTTATGTTTTTCATGAGGATGAAAAAAAAACAATATGGAGAGGTTTGCAGCTGATTATAGCAGGAGAATTAGTGGAGATACAAGAGGTAAATAGTTGTAATAGTTTTGAGGCAGTATGGTGTGAGGCAAAGATTGATAAGAAGAAATATTTAGTCAAATGTTGTTATAGACTAAGGAATGTGGAGTTTACTGACAAACAAATATACAGGCAGTCCTTGGGTTACAGATGATCCGACTTATGGCGCTCTGTACTTAAGCTCCTAAGACTCCCCATAAGAATAATTAAATTAATAACTTGGGAACTAGTTTCTTCTGTGCATGTAAACAAACTTGCATGGCGTAAGCTGTTCGTTCACACAGCATCTTTACACCAGCAGCTAGTCTCATTGTTTATATGGTCGTTTACACACAGCATCACTTTTGTCTTAACTTTTTTTTTTTTTTAATTCGATATTCGATTTTGTGAGTCTGTGATTACCCTTATGACCATGCCTCCAAACCAAAAGTCCACTGCAAGTCCAGGTGAGCCAGCAACGAAGAGAAAGGTGATTGCAATGGAAACGAAAGTAGAAATAATTAAGTGTTCTGAGAGAAGCCAGATGCCATCATTCATTGGGAAAGCATTAACAGGAGCAGGACGATCATTAAAGGTAATTTTAATTGTGGTAATATACAGGGTGTTCGGGATAAATTTGACATATTTATAATTAATTATATTTTTCCGTAAGTTACATGTATTAACACACACTTCTCTTCATTTAAAAGTTTGGACCCTTCTTCATTCATATACAAGATGTCAGAAAGGATGGATAGCTGGAACCCACCTGAATCATGGAAGAGAATAACTTGTATCATGATGATTCGTGCCCGCCATCAAAATAAGGATATTACGACTGCTGCCCAATGCTCCCTGAATACAGTAAAAACAATCAGGCATGAACTAGAGACTTGCAATGGTGACTACGAGGATGTAGCAAGAAGAAAGATCCCTAGCAGACGATCTGATTGCGTTCGTACAGCAGAATTCCTCGCAAATCTGCAGGAACAGGTGTTGAAGAACCCTGGCATTGGAATTCGGGCTTTGTTCGTGGAGTTGCTAACTGTAGTCAAGCCCTGGATAACAAGGGTAGCCAATGGTAGGATGTATGTATGGCAGCAGGATTTGGCCCCTTGCACACTTCTGGGAAAAGTCAAAAATGGTTGTCTGAAAATTTCTACGACTTCACCAGTCCAAATGTTTGGCCTCCAAACTCCCCAGACCTTAACCCCATGGATTATTTTGTATGGGGCGCAGTTGAAAAAGACACCAATCGCACTTCCAGTAATACAAAAGCCCAGTTAATGGATAAAATTAAAACAGTTTTTGCGGCCCTTCCCAGGGAGACTGTAGCATCAGCTTGTTCGAGGTTCCGAAGCAGAATTGAAGCTGTGATCGATGCTAATGGTGGTTATTTTGAGTAAATCTTGTTGATAGTATTGTAATTAACTCTGCCTGTAATGTTTTTTTGTCAATTCATTAAATTTAATAGATACAAAGAAGATTTTCTTTTTCCTTACGAAACTGTCAAATTTATCCCGAACACCCTGTATATTGGAATGAAGAGAGATAGCATTTGGATGTAAGGAAAATGAATTTCTCGAGTTCTTGAGAGACAACCCACAGCTTGTTGAAGATTGAATACATTAACCGTTCTGCCAACCAGGCTGTCATGTAAAGTGTAATAGTGTGAAATTGAAATAGTCAAAAATATAACAGAAAATATATACTTTTTGCATATTTATATTCTGTATTTTACAGTGATTCTAGTTGTAAGGATAGCATATTTTCATTGATGTATCAACATAAAATTTAATTAATTTTACTTTCTTTAGGTTCGATGTAGCTGATCGACAATTTCATTCACTGGAAGCTACGTGGAGAATGTTAATGGAAAATCCAAATGATGTCAAAGAACTAATTCCAGAGTTTTTCTACCTTCCAGATTTTCTTTTGAACATGAATGGTAATATTTGAAATATTATATTAACTTTATGATATTCAGTTGATATTCCATTTTCTCATAGTATGTATGAAGTCACTTGTTAATATCTATAACCTTCATCTTAAACAAAATCCATTATTTCATGTTAATGTTTATGGTGAATGTGTTAGTGGTTGTAGAAGTACAGTGGTTATCATGCTACCAAAAATTGTAGCAGATCTGGATCCTGTAATGATCTAAAATTCTTGAACCTGATACTTGATGGATGAGTGTGATTCTGTTTCAAGGGGAATTTTCATACTCATAGGTGATCAATCACCAAAGCCTCATCTTACTAGAATAGTGTTTTCCCCCTCAGTTGAAATATCAACTTTTATAAAAAGTCTAAAAATGATAAAAAATAACTTTTCCTGGTGCATATTTTAAATAAGTGATTTTATCACAGTTTTCTCTCTGAATAAAAGGAAGATGTTCCAATATATTGTCTATAAAACTAACCTCTGGAGAAGTGCAAATAGTTTGAGTCTAATTTGGCATGAATTCTCTCAACTGTTAACTGTGCATGTCTGTTGACTTGCCCACATAAACAAAAATTAGTTCTTTAATGAACAGCATGGCATCAAACTTAATTTTGTCTTTGTGCCATTTCTGTGAATCAGAAGGAAAATTATTATTATGTGATACTTCAGGGAGTCCAAAGACTCATCGAGGGAGACCAACCTACTCTACAACTCTGTCTCCACAACTCAATCCTCCAACAAACCGCAACTACACCATCTACCACCCACCACCACCACTATTATTTTCACACTCACAAACATCTATGCCCACAGCAGGATTTGAACTCACAGCCTTTTGGCTGGAGAGTGGATATGCTAACCACTCGGCCGGAAAACAGCATTTCTTGTTATTATCATCTTGACTGTCTGTAGTAATTGTAATCTGAGTCATTTTTGTCATCTTTTCTGTTTTGATATGTTCCTAAGCTTCCCTGTTTCATTAATTGACTACTAGGAATATCTAGGAATATTGTTCAACAGGAATTGCAAACCATGTTGAAGTCTTAAAGTTACCATAGAGATTACTAGTTGACTGAGATGAAAGTAAATACATTAGGTAATTGATTTACAGTGGTTTAAAGTAATTTATACAGATTCTCTTGAAATTAATGCAATTCTCTGTTTATGATATCGGTGCTGTTATCAAATTTATTCTAGAAGTTAACATTGTGCCTTTTTAAAAACTTTATCCTTAAAATAAAAAGTGAAACTGGAAACATGTCTTGTTGTAACAGCACAAGTTCAACTACCAGTGAAAATATTGCTTAAAGACCATGCAAACATGTAATGTTAGAATTAAAGATGGAAGTTATTAGAAGAATAGAGAGTGAGTATTTATATCCTACTCTTTGTAGAGCCACAATTCATCCTTCCACTTTAACATCATCATGAAATACCTTGGGGGGGGGGAGGATCTTTTGATAATAATAATAATAAATGAAATTTCACATCATTATATTACATCATTATAAGCAGCAGACTAGAATAATCATAACTGTTGTACAGAAAGCATAGTCTGAGTATAAAAAGAAACTGGCTCTGTGTGCTAAAGACAACCCACAAGAATGCTTCAAGTAAAAAAAAAGAATGAATATGAAAGAATAACTCTTCCTAAATGCTGATGGTGTGAGGGTTGGAGATACAGAGGAGGTTGTTCAACTAATGATTGTCCATTTTTGTTAAAAGCTATCAACCTGGTATATGCAACACTGCACTCACTGCTATCTCCTCACTGGATTTAGAAACACAGGCGTATGAGGACTAGGTATTAGAGCTACTGCATGAATAAGAATTCAGTAATAGATAATGGAATATCAGGAAGGGTGCTAAAAGTGTGTTCACTGAACTGGGTATTCCTTTGACCAGGTTATATAATTTGAGTCTCAGAACAGGGAAGATTGAGCAGGAATGGAAAGAATGTTTGGTAATCCCATTACACAAGGGTGGTACAAAGACTGATGTATCCAACTACTGACCAACCAAATATCTCAGGAGTGGTAGTGAAGATTTTGAAAAAAATGGTTAGGGTCTGAATTCAGAAATGGATTGACAGTGTATCTCTACTTTGCAATGAACAGCATGGGTTTACTAAGTTAAGGTCATGTTTTAGCAACTTGTTCACATTCTATAATAATGTTACCATCGAACTAGACAAGGCAAATGGATACACCATGATACGTTTGGATTTTGATAAGGCTTTTGACAGAATACCGCACGGTAGACTGTTACATAAATTGGAGAACATGAGTTTGGACACTGGTGACAGAGAATGACTACGATGATAACTAGAACAGGCATAGGGTAAAACAATTGTAAAGGCTTAGGCCTATATAAATTTTGGACATGATGTAATGGTAGTACTACCGATAACCAGTACAAAGATTAATAAAAAAAATATAAATAAAATAATAATAATAACCAGTGGTGTACCAAAAGGATCAGTACTTGTTCCACTGTTATTCTTATTCAATCTGCACATTAATGATATTAGGAAGGATTTGACACGTGACATACAGCTATTTGCTGATGATGAAAAGATAGGTAGGATAATTGGGAATGCTGTTTGATACACAATTCTTGCAGAATGATTTAAACAGACTGGAATTGTGGGCATGGGAAAATAGATGGCATTTTGCCTCTTTACAAGGCCTAGATAAGACCTCACTTAGACTATTGTGCACAGGTCTGGTCTCGTTTCCCTTGTGATTCTGATATAGTGGAGAGAGTGCAAAAGAGAGTGTTAAAAATTATATTTGGATTGTGGAATACTAATTATGAAGACAGTTTGAGAATTTGTAGACTGCAGACACTAGCAAACAGGAGAAAGAGGGGTGATATGATTGAGACTTACAAACTTCTGAAAGGGTCATACAGGATTTCAATTGATGGAATTTTTCAATTTATGAAGAGTGGGGAAAGAACAAGAGGGCATCTTTTGAAGCTGAGAATGAATGCTGCTAAGAAGGGGATGAGTGCAAGCAGTGTGGACGAATTCAAGAATAAGTATGATAGCTGGTGCGTGTAGTATGTATCCTCCCTCGATGAGTCCCTGATTCCCTGGTGGTCTCTTTTAATAATAATAATTACTAACTTCCTGTCAACAATTATTTCCCTCCAGATTATTCTGTTATCTGTCAACATTCCAATATTATCAAATTTATATTTCTGTCTTTTAAGGCACTTTTAACTATCATTCCACCTACATCTTGGTCTTCCTGCGGGTCTTTTTCTGTCTCCTGGCAAAGAACACTTGTTTAGCTAATCTTTCCTCTCCCATTCTGTTTAAGTGGCCATACCATCTGAGATTAGCTCTGCTACATTCCTGAATGCTAGCGATGTCAAGTTATTTCTTAATATCCTTGTTTTTAATATAATACTGCCATTGATGCCATCTATTCTGTCCCCCAATCTTTCTCAGGAGACTCTCATATCTGTGGTCTCCAGTCTTTGATCAAGAGTTTTATTTCTAACCCAGCTCTCATATCCATAAGTTAAAATTGTTTTGAACACAGAGTCTTGTATACAGAGTTTAGTGTTTTGACTGATCTCTCTCTTATTCCATGTAAATTGATTCAGTTGACTTCCTACCATACCAGCTTTGCTAATTCCGCTGTCTATTTACAAATTTAATTTGTCATCTTCACTAAAAAGTGTTCTTAAATAGCTGAAATGTTTTAGAATGCAGTTGATGTTTTCAATGTTTCTGCCTATTTCCACTGTCTTTGTCTTTTGAATGCTGATTTTCATACCAGAATTATTACACCAGTTTGGTTAGGAAATCCTGCAGACTTGTTCTGGATTTATTTAGGAGTATAGTATCATCTGCATAAAGTAAAGAGTTAAGATTAACATCTCCAATTTTGATATCAAGTGTGTAATACCACTTTCTTTCATAATGTGATCCACATAGATGATGAATAACAGAGTGAATAATGTACATCCTTGTATGACACTGGATTTAACATCAACCCATCTTCCTGTATCTTCTCAATTCTAACTACTGACTCACAACTTAAATAGAGATTATGTATTGCTTGATATAACATCCCATTTACACCATATAACTGGAGTGTTTTTAACAGCTTTCCTCTTGTCACCTTGTCATATTCCTTTTCCCGATCTACAAAACTTAAATACAGATCCTTGTTATATCCATGATTTCTCAACTATTTGAATTTAAGTGAAATTCTGATCCTTGAATTGAAAACCTGACAACCTCTGTTTGGCCAGAATCCAGCTTGTTCTTCTTCAAGCTTCCCTTCCATAATTTTTCTTAGTGGTTTCTCAAGAATAATTACAAAAATCTTACCACAAACACTCAGTAGAAAAATTCCTCTGTAATTCTCACATTCACCTTTGTTCCCTTTTTTTTTTTATAGATGTTTACTATGAGTGCTCTACTCTAGTCATCTAGAATTCGACCTTCTGAGTAAGGCTTCTGAATTATGCAGTGTAGCCACTGTAAAACTTTTGTCCTTCATATTTTAGCATTTATGGTTGAATATCATTTACTACTCCAGCTGCTTTTCCACATTTCAGGTTTGTGATAGCTTTTTCTACTTCAAGTATAGATATATATTTTTCAGATTACATTGCTGTTATGTATTTTCTACTACCATTCTGTCACTGCTTGTTTCATTTAGCAATCGTTCAAAGTAATTACTCCATACATAAAGAATATCTTTATCCTCCATTTACTTGTCCCCTTTAACATCTCTAATTCCTTTTACAGTACTCTTTCCTCCATTTCTGAGCCTTTTGAAGAGCACCAGAATATTTTATCCTTCCTGGTATTTATTTTCTGTGTTCTTACCAAAGTCTTTCCATCACTTTTGTTAACTAATTTTGAATATCTCAGGACATCTGAGATATTCAAAATAGCACATCTGAGGCTATCTGGTGTGTGATTGAGGCCAGCAGAATAAAATATACAGTGTTGGGTGCTGCTATAGATCAGGGGATGGAATAGGTGATAGAGATAGTATGCATCGGCAAATAGACTCAATGAATGGAGGATAGGTAATTATTATGGGGGATTTCAACTATGATAATATTGATTCGGAAGAGGAGAGGACACATGGCTGGAAGGAAATGGATTTTATTAAGTTACTAAGGGATAATTATCTGAGACAGCATGTAATGAAATGTACTTTGAGAGTGCTCAATCTAGTAATTGCATCTGAGAATTTGTCTATAAAAAATATGACCATGTTACCACCAATTGGTGAGAGTGATCATATGGTATTGACCTGGGAGGTGGCTAAATGTGTGGAATTTTCATTAAAATAGGGTATATGTGGAATTACTGGGCTGTTAAGTATGACAAGCTTAGGAAATTGCTTGGTTCAGTGCCATGACATGTAAAACTCCAAGGGCTGGATGTTGATAGTGCATGGGAAATGGTAAAGCAGTGTTTGAGGGAAGTAATGGCTGACTTCATACCTAGAGTCAGGAGAGTAAATCAAGTGGGAGTTAAATGGATGAATGTCATCATTAAGCTGGAGCTGCAAAAAAAAAAAAAAAAAAAAAAACCATTGTGGAGGTAATTTAAGGAGAAAGGTCACCAACAGGCACATGAACAGTACAAGGCACAGGCCACAAGGGTAACTAGTGTGGTAAGAAAAGCAAAAGCAGATTATGAAAGGAAGTTAGCAACGCAGGCTAAAGAGAATCCCAAACAGTTCTTTCGATATGCTGCAAGTAAAAGAAAAAAATGCATATGGCAGAATGATTTTAAGGAATGCCGATGGTAGGAAGGTAACTGAATCAGTCGAAATAGTAGAATTACGAAGTGAAAACTTTCCAAGAGTATATCATCCAGGTGGTGATATTTCAGGAATGAGGGAACTGAGGTGAATGAAATGGAGGTGCATAGCATATTACAGAACCTTAATGTGAATACATCTGTGGGATTGGATAGTACACCAGATCGAGTCTTATGTGAAACAGCAAAGGCATCATCATCAGTGCCCTTGACCATATTGTTTAATCTAAGTAAGTCTCAGCTCTGAGTTAGTCCCAAGGGGGTGGAAAGAGGGGGAAAATAGTTCCATTGCATAAAGGAGGCTCCAAGACTGCCGTAGCAAATTACCAACCAATCAGCATATCAAGAGTCATTGTCAAAGTATTGGAGAAGTGGATCAAGAAGAAAATTCAGGAATGGAAGATGAAAATGGGATACTATACGTGGGGCAGCATGGTTTTGTGAAGGTAGATCATGCCTCAGTAACTTGCTCACGTTTTATAATACAGTGACAGCTGAATTGGATAAGGGTAATGGGTTTACAGTGATACTGCTGGACTTTGCAAAGGCCTTGGACAGGATATCACATGGAATTCTAATCAGTAAACTGTAGCACATGGGGATGGATAGAGGATTATATGATTTGATGGATAGATGGGTAAAGTGGTAGCTGGTCTATGGAATAAACCTAACGAGAACAGGTTGAAGATTTGTGGGCTACAGAAACTGGTTGATAGGTAGAAAAGGGGTGATATGATTGAGACATTCAAATTACTGAGGGGGTTTTACAAGATTAATTCAGAGGAAATTTTTCAGAAGAGGTTTAATGGTGGGAGAACTAGAGGCCATCCATGGAAACTGAGCAAGAGTGTTAGAACTAGGTTTTTATTTGGAGAGTGGTGAATGAGTGGAATAAGCTGCAAGAGTCTGTTGTGCTATGACTGTGAATGAGTTCAAAGCAAAGTATGATAGATACTGTGTGATTACTGAATAGTTCTTGACATGATGTTCAGGGCCTCCCTCGATGAGCCTAAGGACTCCTTGGTGTTGCCAATAATAATAATAATGTCTTCTGCACCAGTTACCATTCTACCATTTGCATTCATTGACATCATCTTACCATAATCATTCTTCCTTCTACATGCTACATATCTGAAAAATTTTAGAGTTTTTCTTGCCATGATTTGCTAATTTCTGTTCATACTGTAGTTTTGATGTTCTTACCCACTGAGTCTCCTTCCTGGCTTGCTCTTTATACTCCTCATGGAATTGATTGCTACCATTCCTCAGTACTGGATGTTCGTGTGAGGAGAGGGGCAGAACTGTCAACTGACCACCACCTTGTTGTTTGCACTCTATGGCTGCAGAAACCAAATGCTACCATCAACACTTGTAGACCAAAGCAGCTATACCGCCGGCAAAGGTTGGTCGATTGCCGGCAAAGGTTGGTCGATTGGTAGAGCCTCTGCTACTAATGGCTCAGTTAAGTAAGTTTGAGCGCGGTTAGTAGTTGGAAGGGGGCCAATCGTTCGATGCTGTTGGCACACTCTCCCTCGATGAGTCTTTGGACTCCCTGGAGGTGTCAAATAATAATAATAATAATAATAATAATAATAATAATAATTATTCATCTTGTGCTGCCTTCACCATATTCTCTTCTTCCAAATTTCATGTAATGGAATGCATTCACCATATCCATACATGAAATATTGCTATTCTCAAGTCATTTGTCACGTCTTTTCTCTGTTTTCCTTTATCCTAACTTGTCCATTGTTATCCACCTTCTCATCTCACTTTGCATATTCTTCATTTCACTTCTTATTCTACTCAACTCATTTTTCAAGTCTTTCATCCTGGCAATTACACTGTCAGTCTATTATTTGTTATTTCAGTTTCCTCATTCTGACTTTCTTTAACTTCCAGTGTCACTCACTTTCATTTCTTCAGCTATACTTTCTTTCTTTTGCTTACATAGTCCCAATCACTTCTGTTCTGTAATTTATACAATTATTTGCCCCTGCAATTGTTTCCATTCTTATTTGATTCATACTGTGATTTGTTCCCGCAATTACACACTCTTTCATTCTCAGTCTGCCAGTTTCGCATTTACCGATAACTCATAGTCCAACAGAATATCCTCCTTTCGACATATGCATACTCTCTCCTATTTCCTGTTCAGTCTCTCCACAAACACACTCTCCACATTCTCCCACATATACAAGTTACATTCACGACAATGTACCATTCTTGAAAAGTCCATACTGTAATTATGTTTGATTTTGATCGACACGATGTGCTGATTTCATTCATACTGCCATTTTGTCGTTTTCACCTCAAATCAAAGTCTGTTTTGAACACACAAATCTCCACAATCACTTAGTTACACTAAGCTATGAAAAATAAACCTACACCAAAACAAAAATCCAAATCATTACTTTACTACAAATATAAAACTTATCTTTTCCGTAGCAACTTTCAATAGCCTTTCACTAAGTTGCATTCTAGCACAAATGAAGAATATAATTTTTCATCCTATTACAATTTACATAGAAATTAAGTGAAAAACTTATTAAAATGCTCTCGTCCAGAGAATTTTAATAATATGTTAATAATATTTTACTACTTGTATTATTATTATTAACATCAGATCTCTATGGAGTCAAAAAAAACATTGCGGGAGGCATACGCTGTCACACATGAAGCCAGTCAAACTGTACCTTAAATTCATTCACTGATCTGCATTCACCATAATGTCAGGCAATGCATTCCACTCACATGCCACTCTCTATGCAAAGAACCTGCTCCTTATGTCCCTGCTCATGCCCTCCTTGTACAGCTTCCAAGTATGTCCCCTTTTTGTACCCCCTTTTCTCATTCTGTGAAAAATTTCTTCCACAATAACCCAGTTAACAGCCCTTTACCAACTTAAATATCTTGATCATATCCCGTCTCTTCCTCCTACTCACAAGGCTTTGCAAACTGCATTCTCTCAATTTGTCCTCACATCCAACAGACCTATTCCAATCTTAGTCAGTATTCTCTGGACCCTTTCCAATATATCCTCATTATCATGAAAATCAGAGGACCAAATCTGTGCAATAATCCATACGAGGTCTGATCAAGACCTTATACAATGGAGCCAGAACCTCTTTTGATGTCTTCACAACTTGTGCAGTGTGACCTCGGAACTACAGATCCTGGTCCACGACCATTCCAAGGTCTCTTATCTTCTTCCAAAATGTTGGTTGTTGGCTACTAAATTTCAGAACCTTACAATTTGCAACATTGAATTGGCAGTTCCATACTGTTGCTCACTCATACCATCTATTCAGGTCCTCCTGTAAGGGCACAACATCTGCTTGATTCCTCATTACTCTCCAGTTTTTCATCATCTGCAAACAGTCATATATCACAAGTTGAACCTATCCTACTATCATTAATATGCAAATTAAATAACAGTGGTCCCAAAATAGATCTCTATGGCACACCACTAGTGACTTTTCTCTTTCGAGATACCCCACCACCACCACCACACACACACACACACACACACACACAACTTGCTGATACCTTAAAAGCTGGTCACTAATCCAACTCACTAGTCTGTTATCCAATCCCATCTGCTTCAGTTTAGTGACCAACTTGTGGTGTGGCAATTTATCAGAAGTCTTTCTTTCATGTTTACGTGCTGATCAGAATACATTATTAACACTTTATAAACATACACATCACACTTTATAAACTAAATTAAAAACATAACGCTCGGAAAAGATGATTTATTAGTCAGTTTTGATGTTTATGTCCTTTTCACAAATGTCCCAATCAGTGAAAAAATTCTTCTCCTACAGAACAAATTTCTGCCCGACATTATGGCCCTCTTTGTCCACATGCTGCGTTCTGGTTATTTTGTGTGGCAAAATAAATTTTACCTACATAAAGAAGGTACGGCCATGGGCTCACTATTATCCCTCCAATTGCTAACTTTTATGTGGAAGCTTTTGAGCAAACAAAAAGCAAAAAAAAAAAAAAAAATTGGTTGCTCTTGATTCCTTTACTCTAAAACCTACAGTGTGGCTTAGATACATTGATGATGTTTTCGTTATCTGGCCACACGGCCGACAAACTTTAAACACATTCCTTAGCCACCTAAATAAAAAAACAACATGAATGCATACAATTTACTATTGAAATTGAAAATCAGAACTAGCTCCCTTTCCTGGATACACTGGTCACACGTCTTCCCTCAGGCAGTCTATCCTTCACAGTTTACCGCAAACTGACACATACTGGCCAACATACACATGCTAACTCATATCACCACCCGTCGCAAAAATTTGGAGTCATTAACACCCTTAAAAACAGAGCTATAACAATTTGCTCTAATCAACAAGCTCTTAAACAAGAATTAAAAATTATTAGCAACACATTTATAAATAATGGCTATAACAAAAATACTGTTAATAAAGTTCTTCATAAAACTTCATCAAAAAAGAATATAGATTACAGTAAAACCATAGCCATCCATACATTAAAGGGTTATTCAGAAAAAATCAATAGAATCCTACACCATTATAATCTCAATGCTACTTTTAAATCACCTATAAATTAAAAAAACTTATTCAACTTCTCTAAGGATCCTATCCTCCCATTGGCACATCCTGCAGTTTATTGCATCTACTGCACCTGTAACTTACCTTATATTGGTGAAACTGGAAATACAATCCCTATACTTAAAGAAAAACACAAAAGACACATTAAATATAACAGTTTTGGTGAAGCAGGCCTCTCAGATCATGCTCTCAACACCCTACACCAAATTGATTGGAAAAGTACCTGCTCTTTACATCATACAAAAACCTGGTATGAAAGAAAATTTAAAGAAGCCTGTGAAATTCTGATTAACCACCCTAATCTCAACAATAATGTTGGCATAAAAATTCCAAGAATTTGAATGGCACATATTCAGCCTACTTAGTTTCCAGCATACTTTAGGACTTTAAGCAATTTTCAGCTTGTATTGGAAACTATTCCATAACGATTGGTTGAATAATCACATATTTTTATATATGTGTGGGCTGTTCAATAAGTAATAAGACTAATTTTACTGTGGCGAAACCACTCATCACAATATTAATTTCTGTGGAATAAAGAAATGTTGCTGTCTGTATTGAAAGAGGTTGATAGATGGCATATACGGGCTGATGTGCCAGAGTGTCACATGACTAAACGCAAGCTTGTTTCGGCGTGCCTACAAGGCACGACCAGTCTTCGAAATGGAAGCGTCCTTGGAACAGCATTATGTGATTAAATTTTGTGTGCATTTGCAAAAATCGGCATCGGACACTTTTAACATGATACGTGAAGCTTTCCACGATGAAGCAATGTCGAGGGCAAGTGTTTTTCGTTGGCATAAAACTTTTAAGGAAGGAAGGCAAAATGTGGAAGATCTTGAACGTGAGGGAAGACCTTCAACGTCCATCACAGAGACAATGATCAACACAGCAGCGATTATCATCAAGCATGTCAAAAGGAAGCGTCCATTGCTGAAGAATGGCTTCTTATTGCACCACGATAATGCAAGCCCACATATTGCTGGTTGTGTAGTGGACGTTTTGCAGAACAACACAGATATCATACCACACCCTCCATACAGTCCTGATCTCGCACCGTGCGATTTCTGGCTGTTTCCTGAGCTCAAGAAACCACTAAGAGGCCGCCATTTCGAAAGCAACAAAGCATGTGTAAAAGCTGCGGAGGCGATTTTGAAAGAACTCTCAAAAAACGGACTTTCACATGTGTTTAAGGAGTGGACACAACGTTGGAACAAATGCATCCCGTCTCATGGTAGTTCTTCGAAAAAGACCATGTAAACGATGACGATTAAAGGTAATCTTTTCTTGTGTAGAGGCTTAAGTGCTGTGAGGATATTATGTTGGAGGTTTAATGGATTTTTTACAACACTCAAAAAGAATTAAATTAGAATTTAATACTTCCTATATTTCGTCCTAGTCACTAGGACATCTACAGGGATTACAAAAACAATTAATGTAACGTGCACACAAAAACTTACAATACTAAGCCCAACCACGTGGGTGACACTAAAGTCCTATCTAGGTGGAGTGCTCTCTAAGGGCGGTAGTAGGTGGCCTGGAATGTAAGGTGGGACCTCTGGTGATGAGTGTTTCCCAAATCTTCGGAAGCTTAATGCAACCGTATTTGTTAAGATTTGGTTGGTTTCTGAGAGCTGCTGCTGCTTCTAAGAAAAGTCTCTCTTTCTTGAATTTGCTGTGGTGGAGCATGGTGGTTTTTTTCCATGATACTCTGTGGGTGGTGTCCAAAACATGGTCAGCCAAGCCTGAATGGCCATAGTTGTGTTTAACGATGTACGACTTGTGTTCCTCCAGGCGGATGGATGCTGATCTGCCTGTCTGTCCAAAGTACGCAAGCTTACAGAAACAGGGTACTTTGTAAACTCCAGGCAGAGAGAGAGGAGGGAGCTGATCTTTCGCAGAACGGATAAGGGTAGCAAGTTTGCGGTAGGGCTTATAATCTGTGTGTAGGTTATACTTTTTTAGTATCTTGGCTATTTTTTCCGAAGTGCCTCGGATGTAGGGTATGGTGATGGCATTTTTAAAATCTTATTGACGAGAGGGACGGGGAATGGGGGAGGAATTGATTTTTTTTTTGATACTGTGTTCGCTGTAGTCATTGGA
Organism: Typopeltis vanoorti; assembly: GCF_054136105.1. Lineage (NCBI taxonomy): Eukaryota > Metazoa > Arthropoda > Arachnida > Uropygi > Thelyphonidae > Typopeltis > Typopeltis vanoorti. Next base: position 173,132,676 of record NC_143550.1, read on the forward strand.
GAGGAAAGTTCTGTGTATGTGGTTAAGCTCAGTAGTGAGGGCGGTTCCACTGGAACAAAGATTGTGGGCACTCTTGGTAAGGGCTTTAATGATGCCATATTGTTGTGAGGGGTGGTGGTGGGAGAGTTTGTGAATGTATCTGCCTGTGTGTGTGGGTTTTCTGTATACAGTGAAGGCAAGTATATCATTAGGCAGGCGCATGACTAAGGAGTCTAGGAAGGGTAAACAATTGTTCTTTTCCTTTTCCATAGTAAACTGGATTCTTGGATGTAGGCTATTGAGATGACCGAGGAAGGCGTCTAACGTGTCTGGGCCATGAGGCCAAATAGAGAACACATCATCTACATATCTTAGCCAGATAGAAGGTTTGAGTGGGGCTGAGTCTATAGCTCGTTTTTCGAAATCTTCCATATAGAAATTGGCAAGGGGGGTGAGAGGGGGGAACCCATGGCGGTTCATTCTATCTGCTTGTAGATTTTGTTATTCCAAGAGAAATACCCAGAGTTGATGGCAAAGGAAAAGAGATCTAAGATGTCAGAGGTGAAAACGTTTTCTAAGAGAGATAAAGTGTCAGTTAAGGGAATATTGGTAAACAAAGAGGAGATATCAAAGCTTATTAATATGTCTGTATTGTTCAAGGTTAAATTTTCTGTGAGGGCTTTAAAGTGGGTCGAGTTTTTTATATAGGAAACTGAATTTCCGGTGAAGGGGGACAGAGAGTTGGCCAGCTGTTTAGACAGTCTGTAACAAGGTGCATTGGTGGCATCTACTATAGGTCTGAGTGAGGAATTGGGTTTGTGGATTTTTGGTAAACCGTATATTCGGGGGGGACGGGAGCGGAAAGGTTTAAGTTTTTTTGTGACGTCAGGGGGCCAGGAGGTTACTTTTTTAAGTAAGATTTTTAATTTCTTAACTTGTGTTTTTGTGGGGTTGTGTTCTAGCGGGATGTAGGTAGCACGATCGCGGAGGATAATGTTCATTTTACGATTGCATTCGCTGGTATTAAGAACATCTGTGGCATTACCCTTATCCGCTCTGGTGATGACGATACTTTTTTTCTTTGCGTAGTTTCTGGAGAGCCAGGCATAAGATAAGTTACTTTTTGGAGGTGAAGAGTGAGCGAGGATGTTGGCTACGTCGAGTCTGATGTTGTTGGCTACCTCCGACGGTAAGCGACCGATCCCCCATTCGACGTTAACCATTACATCGAGCACCGGCACTTCTTTCGGGGCGACGGCAAAATTACGGCCGAGGCCAAGGGCGCTGACGGCATCCTCGTTGAGCCTTTTGGAAGAGAGGTTTATTACTGTCTGGAGTGGTTGAATTTGTCGTTGTGGTTTGTCTTTAACTAGGTTGCTGTATTTCTTGACGTGTTTGTTTTTTATTTTTTGAAATTCTCTCTGTGCGGAAGTTTCCGAAATGTCAGAGAGAATCGACCAAAGTTCAGGGTTAAGAATGGTGGAGAGCTCTGAATGTAAGGAGCCATTGGCGCCGTTCGTCACTGCGAGGGCGGCACGAGTAGAGGCGATTTGCTCGCATAGTAATGCTAGGCTGGCACGTTTATATATACGGAGTACTTTTTTCGAATGGAAATTGGTCTTCATTTTAACACATTTCGGTATCACTCTTGTATCCCGACATCTTTTTAAAAAGGCCAGCCTATTTAGTTGTCTAGATAGTCGTAGTTTTGACTTACCATATTGCTTGGATTTACGTGCTAAATCTTCTCCATGGATGATTAGAATTCTTGTGTAGAGGCTTAAGTGCTGTGAGGACGTTATGTTGGAGGTTTAACGGATTTTTTACAACACTCAAAAAGAATTAAATTAGAATTTAATACTTCCTATATTTTGTCCTAGTCACTAGGACATCTACGGGGATTACAAAAACATTTAATGTAACATGCACACAAAAACTTACAATACTAAGCCCAACCACGTGGGTGACACTAAAGTCCTATCTAGGTGGAGTGTCCTCTAAGGGCGGTAGTAGGTGGCCTGGAATGTAAGGTGGGACCTCTGGTGATGAGTGTTTCCCAAATCTTCGGAAGCTTACGGCAACCGTATTTGTTAAGATTTGGTTGGTTTCTGAGAGCTGCTGCTGCTGCTTCTAAGAAAAGTCTCTCTTTCTTGAATTTGCTGTGGTGGAGCATGGTGGTTTTTTTCATGATAATCTGTGGGTGGTGTCCAAAACATGGTCAGCCAAGCCTGAATGGCCATAGTTGTGTTTAACGATGCACGACTTGTGTTCCTCCAGGCGGATGGATGCTGATCTGCCTGTCTGTCCAAAGTACGCAAGCTTAATTCTTTTTGAGTGTTGTAAAAAATCCATTAAACCTCCAACATAAAGGTAATCTGTTTTCTGTATAAATATAGTCTTATTATTTATTGAACAGCCTACGTACACACACACACACACACACACACACACACACACAGTGATGGACTGGGTCTAAAAATATTGGTTGCCAGAGACAAAGGGGTTCCCGCCCACAACTCTAAGACTATCATTTAATTTTTATAAGAAATAAATAAAATTTTCAAAAAATACATAAGTGGAAAAAGGTACAATTAAAATTTTTGTGAAATAAATGTATTTTTTTAGTAATTACAGTGTACATATATTGTACATATTACTGGCACTATATTGTAGATACTAAATGTAAATACATATTGTTATGATTGCATTTTTGAATTATTTTTTTTTAAATTTTAAATAAATAGTGGATATATTTTAATAGTTTGCTTGTACTGAACATTTTACACATTAACAGGTAGTTCAAAAGCATATTTCATGCATTCCACTATATTAAGAGCAATCATTTGAATTCACTAGATAATTGTGTGAATCTGTCAATAATTGCTTCTGCATCCAATTCATCTAACAATTCCTTTTCACTGGATAGCAACATGTATGATTCCAACTTCTCCTCAGACAGTGAATTTTTTAGCTTTCTCTTTATGTTCTTTAGTTTTGAAAATGTCCTCTCATTGGACTCGAGTAACTGATAGTGTGTAGATGACTTTATGAAGTTCGTGAAGGTTATTATATGTCTTGCCATGAAGTTTGTTGGAGGCCAGATTTTAGCACACATGTTGAGCAAGTGCTACAAATTTTACACTTGTTGCAACTGGAATCCATATTCTCACCATCATTAAGCAATAGCTTTAATACATTAAAGCAAAAAAAAATATAAAAAAAAATCCAATATTACTTGATCTTTGCTGATTTGTGGAACCAGCTTAATAATACCTTTCAATGCTTCATCTTCAAGGTTCTTCTCTGCAATAGTTTTAAACTTTGCTGGGTGCAAGCAGGATAAATCTTTATACAACTTTTTGTGTTGTACAAAGCTTGAATCTAGTGACTGGACAATGCGGTCCATTATTAGGTTAAACACATTTACTCGAAAATCAGCTAGAGAATCTGAGGAATTTTCTTCATCATCTATAAGCTCATCTGCCATTCTTTTTTTTTTCTTCTGCCTCTTAACTGGCAATGCTGTTTCCAAAGAGGCAATTTCCAATGTTTGATTTTCATCCATATTCAACTGTGAAATCTTACATTTATTTACAAATTCCAGTGCCTTGCTGTGAATGTTATCAAATGTTCTTGTCTATTCTTTCAACTTTGTTGTAGCTGAATCTATTAAACTCCATGCAGTAAACATATCTAAACCACTTGTCTGTAAATAACTTGATAACAGGGCTGTAGTTTCAAATATATATAAAGTAAATGCTGTCAGTATTGTTTCAAACTCTAGAAGACTTTGACGTAAAACATTTGCTTCTTGTTTTGTTTTTGCATCAAACTTGTCTGAATCTTGTATCATTGATAAGCATGTCAATAGATTTACAAAAGTACTGACAACAGCATCATCAAAACATCCAAATATAATTGTTGCCACATTGGATTTTTCTGACCATCTTGTCTTTAGCTTTAATCGTTTCATTTTTTCTTGTCCTAGATGTTTTCCAACAACTTCTACCCATACAGCCATTCTCATGTATGATGTTTTCATAAAAGTTGCTAAATACTGGAGCAAATCATAAAAAGAAACTGCAGGCATGCAACATTTCGTTATTTCAGTATCACCAAATTCAAGACGTGTATAGCACCATATATGAACATGTTGATCAGCCACATCAGTAATTTGACTTTGTACACCATTATACTGGCCATGGTAGCTTGCAGCTCCATCTGTACTATCAGATAAACATTTTTGGGATCGATTTTGGATCACTAAGATGCTGTAATGTTTCTGTCACTAGATCAAAAAGGCCCTGTCCTGTACCATCATTACTTAGCACAACTGAAAGTAGTCGCTCGCAGATAACACCTTTAAGCACATATCAAATAATAATGCCAAACAGATTGATGGATGAATTATCTTGTGTTGAATCAACTTGAATAGAATAATATTTTGCTTGAGAAACTTCATGACTAATTCTTTCTTTTATCATATTCTCCATAATTTGGATTAATATGTTAATGGTTGTTTTACTCATCCACCATGGCCTTTACTTTGAGCTTTTCCTTGTTGTTCTAAGCATTTGATTCTTTGTATAGACTTGTTTTGTACTGCAGAAATGTGAGGTGCCATAATGTGGTCATATTTTGCCATCAACTGCACTGTAGCTAAAAAATTGTCGTGATTCAAAACCTTATTATCCAGAGTGTAGGCCGATTCATTTCTGTGACCTCGAAAAGGGATTGCTTGCTTGCTTAACATCTTTATGATGTCTATAATCCTCATGACAGTACTCTTCTGCTTCAACACCTCTTCTTTTTCAATTAGTGAAGATTCAAAAAAATTATCTAAGGTGCCATCATTAACCACACTGATAAATTACTGAACATTTCTGACATGTGTTGTTGTTGATTCGTGTAAAGCCAAGCTCTGGCTAATATGCCTGTAGTCACTAAAGCAGTGGTTCTTAACTGGTGTTCCCGGAACACTTGTGTTCACCGAACTGGTTATAAGTGTTCCGCTGGTGAAAGATGTCACATGACACAGTTCTGAGTGTAATTGGTAACTCTGAATAAAAATGTCAAGAGAATTATTTCCGTTATAACAGAACAATTAACAATATTGGAAGAAAAGCTTTCAAGTTACTTTCCTTCCTTAAATAAAAACACACTTATGACTGGATACAAAATCTATTTGGCACAGTTAATACATCGAATTGTGAATTTTTGTTACAAGAAGAAGAACAGTTACCTTGTCAATGGATCGTACTCTAAAAATAAAATTCTCTGAAATAACTTGAGGAATTTTGTATTTTTGTCCAAGGCGAATTCCCAGCTCTTTCCACAAGAGCACTGAAAATTTTGTTACAGTTTTCAACATCGTATTTGTGTGAGCTTGGTTTCTCGATATTAACCAACATAAAAACAAAAAAGCGTGAAAGACTTACTAATATAGACAAAGAGGATGAGGGTAGCTATATTACATATTAGACCTGATATTGCTGAAACATGCAAAAGTCGACAAGCTCAAGTATTGCATTAAAATAAGTTCCATTTTTATAAAAGGCAAGTCCATGCATATGTTTATTGTTAGTTTTATGACCCTAATGCTTTGGTGTTCCCCAAATTTTTCTAATAATCAAAAGTGTTCCATGACTTCGAAAAGGTTAAGAACCACTGCACTGAAGCCACGTACAAAGGGTGATGGATTATAAGTGTTGGAAGACTTGAAAGCCAAACAGTATGAACAATATAAGCACCGATTTTCTTTGTTATATGTTAGCTATTTTCTTGGGACTGAGTCATTCATAATTTTCCTCTCATATAAACGAGCATCAAATGGCAGATCATCCAGTGGCTGAAATGGATGTTCAGCAAAAAACTGTTTCAGATTTGCTCGTGATGGATATTGGAAGATTTCAGCAGTTGATCTTTCATTTTCTTGTGTAGGTTCATTTATAGGATGTGCTTCAGAAACCAAGTCATTTATGCTTGAAGGTACATCTGATTCCCTGTAACTAGTTGAAGCTATGTGTTCAGATGTTGCAACTGCAGGTAGTAAAGATACCAGAACAATGAAGCCAAAGGAAGTACTGGGGCTGGGTTGGTGAGTAAAGGATGCTATTGTATTTGTCTCTACATTCAAAGTAGCTATTTTCTGTTCTTGTAACTCGTAAGTCATTGCATCATCACCATGAGTGTTGTTTCTTACTTCTTGATTATCTGTTGTGGAACTGTACATTGATGTTGATGGTGGTTGTGGTATCATAAAATCTGTAATAGACCGGCCTCATTTGGCTGATTCCTGCCTTTCTACTTCTTGTCGCTCTTGGGCATTTCAGTGCTCCAGATTTATGCCTTTTCTTTTCCATGCTGGTAGGGGTGATATTCCTGAAATTAAAACTTAATTAAAAATAATTCATGTTCGGAAAAATGAATATCTACAATTACAATTACGCCAAAAGAACACATCAATTGAAATATGCTTTATAGATGCATCTATTATTTTGTAACAACAATTTTAACAATCACAGTAATTTTAACTGTAGAGTAATTAAAAATATCATTTAAATATAAAGAGCTAATAAGCTTCATTTCAGCGATAAAAACAATATTTTAAATTAAGGGGATATAAAATCCACATTGTTTCAAAACCGAATAAGAAACTCAAAGATTGGAATCAGAGAGTTTCATGCCGAATATAGTAAACTATAAAGTATCGGCGACACTAGCGTGAGCTAAAGCAAGTGACCCTAGTACGTAGTACTATACCGGACAACACTGATACTTTATAGTTTACTATATTCGGCATGAAACTCTCTGATTCAAATCTTTGAGTTTCTTATTCGGTTTTGAAACAATGTGGATTTTATATCCCCTTAATTTAAAATATTGTTTTTATCGCCGAAATGAAGCTTATTAGCTCTTTATATTTAAGTAACTTAATGGTTGCACCTCTTTGAAAACTTATATAGCAGAGTATATAAGTTCTTTTCGCTATACACTTTGGTATCATGGTCTAGCTACTCACTGATGAAGCCTCAAAAAAGGGTGAAATCGGTCTGGGTAGTAACCTCCCTCCATAATGTAATAACAGCATACATTTCCTAGGAAATGTGTTTTTACATTATGGAAAATACCTAAGAATAGCGATCTGAACTTCCCCCACCCTTGCAATGTGTTGTCCGGTATAGTACTACGTACTAGGGTCATTTGCTTTAGCTCACGCTAGTATCGCTGATACTTTATAGTTTACTATATTCGGCATGAAACTCTCTGATTCCAATCTTTGTGTTTCTTATTCGGTTTTGAAACAATATGGATTTTATATCCCCTTAATTTAAAATAAAAATATCATTATTTATTGAACTTACATTTTGCGTATATATTATTATTTGAGACTACTGCTTAAATATATTTATCTAGTATTTTTATACTAATGTTATACAATGAAAGAAAATCATTATATTTAAATTAAAGGGCATAGGGCCACAGTATATAAAAATGTTAATTAAATACATACCTTTTATGAAACACATAAAACACAGCAAGAACGAGGTAAAGAGCTGACGAAGCACATTCAAACTGAGGCTGACGCAATGAAAAATAATTGCTGTCTTTTCAATGTATGCAATATTTCGATACAAAGTTGACTCCGACTGCACATCACGATCCCAGGCTGATATTCCCAGCTAAGCTTCGTTGCACAGTTTCAATATTAAAGATTCGAGCCTATATAACGTATGCGTCAGCCTCACATAACCCTAATCAGAATTATTTTTTCCGAGTTATTTATTATATTCTTAAATATAAAGTATCCTCGAAAAATGATTTTATTAAAATTTTTTTTTATTAAAATAGTAATACAATGTAAATTTTAGTTGCATGCAGTAATAATATTGGAACTTCTATTATATTTTCAAGCTACTAAAAGGTCATTAACATTTTTAACATATTGTCTAATGTTTGAGGGGGGCCACTTGCCATCGGGCTAGCTGACACCCTGGCCAGTCCGCCCCTGTGTGTGTGTGTGTGTGTGTGTAAACATGTTGCTCTCCAGCTCAATTTAATTTTGTAACCCAATAAGATAATAATAGGACTCTAGCTTTGATGTAGTAAAGGTTTTTTTTTTTACCTCACCAGAGGTCAGGGCAATAATTGTTGTAACGGTTGGTCAGTAACTTTAGCAAACCATGTAGATTGTAGTGCAGCTTGTTTCTTTGTATATGCTCCAGATGATGACCTTGATATGAAGGTCGAAATGTTGAGTGTTTGTTCATTTTGGCTTATATTAAACTAAAGTTTTGCTCTAACACAGTAGTTGTCTCCATAATTTTTATAATGTATTTATCAGAAGCCTTTGCAAAATCCAAGTATGCTTCTATATATCCATCTACCTTGTCTAGGACATTTGTAACCTTGTTATAGTACATAAGCAATTTGGTAAACACGACATCCCTTTAACAAACCCATGCATCAACCCACTTTTGTATCCAATCTTTCACCAACCTCTCCAATACCTTAACTACAACTCCAGATATACCGATCTGTCTATAACTTGTTGCCTTAGCCTTATCACCACCTCTGTGAAGTGGAACAATTTTGTCTTCCTTCCACTGCTTTGGGACTTGCTGTTTCAAGACTCTTGTTAAACAGGTAGGCCAAGGCTGATGCTAACTCCTTGGAACATTCCCTTAAGATATGTGATATGTCATCAAGTTCTGTTGCCTTTTTGATATCTAGCTTAACTCCTCATATACTTGTTGCTCACTCACCATTAAGTCTTCTCTCATTTCGTTCTCTACACTTTCGTCCATTAACATCATCTTACCATAATCATTCTTCTTTCTACTTGCCACATATTGAAAAACTCACAAAGGTTTTCTTGGCCTGATTTGCTAATTTATGCTTGTACTGCACTTTTGTTGTCCTTACAAACTGTATCACTCTCCTGGCCTGCTCTTTATGCTCTTCATACAACTGATTATTACCATTAATTATTCTTGTGTTGCCTACAAAGTGCCTTCTTCTCCTTCCAGATTTCATGCTTTATTCTCTTATTCATCCATTTTACACCTACATTATTTGTCCTTTTATCCTTCAGAATACATTCACACATTGATGCTGTTATGTATTCCTTTATCAGTTCCCAACCATGATTTCTTTCCTTACCACTAAACTCCTCCCATGTTATACCTCCACACTGTCTCTTATACTTGTCATAATCACCAGCCTTGTACTTTCACATATATCCACAACCTAGGTGATCACTTCATGGTCACTCTCACCAACTAGAAGGTAGTGCAAAACTCCACTCATAATTACATCTTTTGATGAAATTATCAGATATAATACTCTTGGTCCTCATGTGCCCTCCTTTACATACCACCTGAGATGGTTGTCTCTGAAGAATTTCATTTTCCTTATTCCCAAATGCCATCTCTTCATTCTCATCTTTACTGCCATAACTAAAATCATCCATAGTATCCACCCTTCCTTTGTTCACTAACTCAAATTTCTTATACATTTCTTTATCACCTCTCTTCACATTCCTTCCCTATAGCAGCATCCAACTAAATCTCTACCTCAACTTGCCCCTCATTCTGCACTGCCTCAAAACCATCCCAATTATTTTCCTCCTTCACGTCTTCCTTATGTGGACATAATTCACTCACTGTCATGAGCAGCTCTCCTCTTCCTGTCTTGTCATTTCTATCCTCACAAAATTTTTCTATCTATCCTCACTGCACCCTTCCCTCTCAATGCCTGTTAGGATATCATCTTCATTCAACCATGTTTGACTTATTTCAATGATTTTGGATTTTCAGAAATAAGGCAGATGAAATTGAATCACTGAATGACTTTATTCTGGGTGAATAAAGTTATTCAGTGATTCAATTTCATCTGCCTTATTTCTGATAATTACTGGCATTTGTAAATAAACACAGCAATTCACTTTTAGCTGTATGACTAGTCCTACCCAAGCCACTTATTGGTTGTGAATTTCCCACCACACTTGCCCTTGCTCAATCACCTTTATCACTGCTTTATCACATACATTCACTACTATTTCCAACATCCATTCTCCCTATGCCGTTGTCTCCCTTTTCACCTGTGCTTCCTTCGTTTCCCTGTTCCTCTTGCATTTCCATTGCGTTTTCATTTCTCACACTACCATTATTTCCATTGCCCAGCACTTCAGTCTCTTTTGTACCACTCTCCTGGTCTTTCACTTTACCTCATATGATCTCTTGCTTGTATTACACACTTCACTTTCATCTAGCAAAGTGAACTTTGCTAGAAGAAAGTGAAAGTTCACTCACTCCAATGCTATTCAAATGAAATCCATCACGTCTGAATTCTATTCTTTCCTCAAATACATTCGATACATTCACAAACCGCACTCCCTTCTCTTCACATGGCTCTGCCAGCATGCTATTTATAGACAGCCTTTCCATTTATACTGTTATCTTTCACTCTTCTGATATCTGTCCTTACATTCTTCTTACGTATATGTAAAATACAGTTGGGTCTCTTTTTATACGGTAGATACGTTCCACAGAAAATGGCATATAAAAAATCACACAAAAAAGACCTAACTTACTTTGAAAAATTAGGGATATGTTCCATAATTTTCTAAAACCACATAAAACTGAAGCAGTGAATTAAAATAAACCTAAAATCGCATAAAAAAGTTTATGAACATTCCGGAAAATAAAAATGCCTAAGTTTGTTTTAAAGCTTTATTCATTTAATTTTATTGAAAAGTAACTTTTTTTTTTTTTTTTACATTTTTCATCAGAATTATCATTGCTATTAGACAACATGTGGCAACATTTGCGAACTGGTGCGTAATCACTTTCATCACCAGTAGTAGATATAGTCAGCGCATCAGATCTGTATGGTAAAGGCAATGGTTCTTCACAAACAAAATTAGCTTCATCCTCGTTCTGTGCTGATTTTTTTCTTCTGACAATGTAATCAGTGATTAAACTTTGCGATGATGATTTTACTAATTTTTTTATGCAGCTTGCAATCCAGGCATACAGTTCTTCAGCTCACATTGGAATTTAAAGGCTCGTTCAGAATTTGTGTCATGAACAAGAAAATGATTTTCCAATTTATTTCACAGTTCAAGACCTTCTCGAATTATATTTGCAGTGAGGGGGACAGGTTTGTCTTCCGCTTAACTATCGTTTTCTAGATCTTCAACAATATCTAAAGTTAATCAATATCGAATAATATCATTGTCACTTATAGCATTATCCACAAGCAATTTGTCTACATCATTCTGGCTAAATGTATCAAAATCTTCTCCACCGATTTCATGTGCCAAAGTAATGATTTCAGCTGATAATGTAGATGTTTGGATGGTTGCAATGTTTGCAACATCCAGGCCAAGCTGCTTTCCAGCAGGTATTTAAAGTTTGTGATCTTGTTTCAGCGATAGCAGATGCAGCATGACTTAAGCAGTCCAAAATAGAAATTTTTTTCCAAACGTCAGTTAGTGTTAATGATTCATTTTCTAGTTTATCCAATATAAATTGAAAAGTGTTCTTAAATGTAATATTTTTTAAAAGTAGCAATTATGCCTTGATCTAATGACTGAATAATGCTTGTTGTATTGGGTGGAAAAAACACTAGCCTGCACATTTGGATGTTCTAAATGCAGATGACACGGTGCATTGTCAACAATTAATAAAGCTTTAAAATTGAGAGCTTTTTGCTTCATATATGTTTCCACTTCTGGTACAAAGCAATTATTGAACCATTCAGTAAATACAGCAGTTGTTATCTAGGCCTTTGTATTAGCCATCCAATGTACTGGCAGCTGTTTTAGATCTTTGCCTCTTAGAGCACGTGGTCTTAGAGATCGATTTACTAGGAGGGATTTCAACATTCGATCCCCATGACGCATTGCTACAAAGTAACAACATTACTCGATCTTTGCTTGCTTTAAACCCACTTGCTTTTTTCTCCTTCTCACTCACAATTAAGCCATCCTCTCCTATGTCCTCTACACTTGAGTTTCTCATGATTTCACCCTTATGAGGATGAAACGCCATTATAAATTGTCATTGAATACCTCAACAGTGTCTTCTGCAGCATTGACTTTCATCCATTAACATCATCTTACCGTGGTCATTCTTCCTTCTGCTTGCCATATCTGAAAAACTCCAGGGTTTTTCAATGTCTGATTTGCGAATTTATTCTCATATTGCACTTTTGTTTTCCTTACTAACTGAGTGACTCTCCTGACTTGCTCTTTATACTATTCATATAACTGATTATTACCATTATTCATCTTGTACTTCCTCCAAAGTGCTTCTTCTTCCATATTTAATGTTCAATCCCCTCATTCATTCATTTAACACCTATCTTATTCAGCCCTTTGACTTTCAGAATACATTCACAATGCTGTTATGTTTTTCTTTGTTTGTTATCAAGCAGCATTTTTTCCTTACTGCTCAGCTCCTCATTCCATGCTCTAGCTCCAGGCTGTCCCCTAAAATTGTCATACTTGTATTTCCACATATATCCTTTCCATATGTGGCAAGCACAACCCGTGTGATCACTTCATTATCACTCTCACCAAAGGAAGGCAAGTGCAAATACTCTCTCTTCATTTCAATCTTTGCTGCGATAACTAAAATCACTCATAATAATCATCCTTCTCTTCTTCACTAACTCAAATTTCTTACACATTTCTTTATCACCTCGCTCCACATTCCTTCCCAATAGCTGCATTCAACTCAATCTTTTCCTGTCAACTTGTCTCTCATTCTATGATGCCTCAAAATTATTGTAACTATTTCCCTCATTCATGTCTTCCTTATGTGGACCTAATTTCCCTGCTATCATCAGCAGCACTCCCCTCCCATCCTGTCCTTTCCATCCCCTCAAAAAACGCTGTACATTGCAAGGATATCATCTTCATTCATTCATGTTTTACTTATTCTAGTAATTTCGGGGAGAAAAAACACAGTCATTGAAAACATTTCATCTCCCTTATTTCTGATACTACTGTCATTTGTAAATAGACACAGCAGTTCTCTTTTAGGTCTATAACCAGTCCTACCCAAGCCATCTGTTGCTTGTGATTTCCCCACCACACCTCCCCTTGCCCAATCAGCTTTATTCACCACTTACCACACATATCTACTCAGTCTCAACTTCTTCACTCACATCCCGAACTATTCCATTTCTATGCTGATCATCCCCATACATACATTCACTACTACTTCCAACATTCACTCTTCCTATTCCATGTCTCCCTGTCCACCTGTGCTTTATCCATTTCCCTGTTCCTCTTGCAGTCCCCTTCTCTCTTTATCTCTCACACTACTGTTTCCATTGTAAAATATTTCTGTCTCTTAATACCACTCTCCTGAACTTTCACTTCATCTGCTACTCCTGATCTCTTGCTTGCATCACACACACTGCACTTCGATCTATAGTTCGCCCACAGATTAGAGACCCTTCAACACTTCTGCTCATACCCCAAAAAGGAGAATCCATTCCGATTATAGGGTAATCAATCCATCTTTTGGGATGAGTTTGTTTATTATTACAGGTTGGAAAATAGCTTTTCTTTTCTTTCGTAAAAGAAAATAGCTTTTCTTTTACAAACATTGTAGTTTTTAAAGTGTAACTATTTTGCTTGTAGTTGGAAAAATGTACGTAGAGTATTAACAAAAAATTAAAAAAAGGTATAGCATAAAAAAAAATTTAATGAAATTTATTTTTAAGAAAGTTTTCTATAAAATAAAAATAATTATACAGAAAAATAGAAATTATTTTCAAATGAACTTAGATATTCTAAACTTACAATTGAGAGAACTGAGACACTTTAATGTCCTAAACCGATTAATTATTTATAACTTGTTGTGACTCTTTTAACAAACCCATACAAAAAAAAGGTTGGAAAAAAATACCATTGTCAAATCCTTTTAATCTTCATGGTCATCTGAATCAATGTCCGAATCGCCATCACTTCCACTTAAACTGATCACCAAAGGTTTGCATAATTCTTCGATAATTCCGTCTCTTTCTCAATACATATTTTTCAATGAGGTGACATGAGAGCAACATTTTCCCCAGTTTTGAACTGTATCACCTGTTCTGAAAGTTTAAAAAATTTCGACATGTCAATATCCCCAGTTATGTTGCAATGGTGAATGAAACTTTTCACTTCTGCCCAAACATACTCAATAGCATTAATATCACAATGATATATGGTGGTACCTCAAAACTAGAAAGCCATGCTCTTTGAGCATCGTGTCGAATTTAAATACTTTAGTTGTGGGTGAGTTTCTTTTGACCAAATTAAGCAATTCAATTTTTCACATATCTGGGGAATGAGAAATGTTATTTGCAGAGAACCAATCCATAAGAACTTGCTTCTTATTAGACCAATTTTGAACTTTGCTTAATTGAATAGTGTAATAGGAGGGTTTGGAATCAGTTGTTCTTCTGCCCACTTTTTGAAGATCGTAGAATTCATTTGCCCATGGTAATCTCCAGTAGTTGAATCGGCTTTGTATAGTAAGTTTGAATTCGGTAAAAAACCCATTTCTCCACCCGCACACAAAATTATTATGCGTCGCGAGGCATTTCCGGTTTGTAGCACTCCACATTCTCCTTTAGACTGCCAACATTTTCCATAAGTTAAATTACTATCGATCCAAGTTTCATCTAGATACACAATCGGTCTTTTCTCCTTCCTGAAACGTCGTATTGCTCTCAAATACTGTTCTAGATAAAACAATGTCACTTTGCTCCATGATAAGTTTCCTTTTATTCTGAGACTTTTTAAAACAAAATCTGATTTCATGAAGTATTTTCCTTAAAGTTTCTCTTTTCCAAGGAAAATTAATTTTTTCTTTAAGCACAGGAATCAATTTCGGAACAGTTGGCACTCTTTTCTCGACCATGTAAAATTCGTGAATAGTTCTTCTTATAACGTCTACATCAAAATCTTTCAAAGCTACGGTTTCTATGGTTTTCTTTCTCTGGCACTTTTTTTTAGGAGATTTAAATTTTGGCTTACCTTCACCTTTTGATCCCTTACGAATTCTTTTAACAGTCGACCTTGATACACCCGCAATTGCACTTGCACGTTTTATGACTTGAGAAAGGGGAACAAGAAGACGACCTTCCGACGATTCTTTTTCACAGAATGTCAGCACATTATTCAATATTCTTTTGCAACAGCTACTGAAACGCTTAACAACAGAACTTGTTGACTATACCGGATCCATCATACAAATTTATGTAGAGCTTTATACCAAAGCATTATATTATAAATAAATGAAATATGAAGTAGCAACTTGTTTTAATTCATTAATATTAATTTATTTTATTTAATAATTTGGTCCGGCCCTTGACTCAGAGACAGAATGATAATTTGGCCCCCGAACTAGGAAAGGTTGCCGATGCCTGATTTAAATCATAGTCTAAGAAAATATCACACTTCCTACAAATCCATACGTTCTCTCATCTCCTGTTCAGTCTCTCCAGAAAGATATCTCTCATGTTTCACCACACATACATATTATACTCATAACTTTGAGCCAGTTGGGAGTATAATATGTATGTGTGGATTTTAACACATTACCAGTGCACTGAAAGGCAAATAAAAAAAAAAAGGTTGGGTTACAAAATAAATTTTTGGTGAATGGTTCCATAATTGTTTTGTTCTACAAGTTAAACACTATTTGATGGGAATAAAAGAATCTGGACTTGAAAGTTTTATTGATTATAGACAGTGCACCTGGCCATCCCGTTTTAGAACACCCAAATGTGGAATTTTGTTTTCTGCCACCCACCTAATACAACATCCTTAATACAACCACTAGACCAGGGAGTGATCACTACTTTCAAAACTTACTACATAAAAAGAACATTCCATTACATTTTGGATAATTTAATAAGGATAATTTACCAACAGTTATTGATGTGTGGAAGAAATTTTCTATTTTGGATTGCATTAACTTGCTAAGTTGACATTATCAGAATTGAAACTCAACTTTAAATGCATGCTGGAAATCTACTTCACCAGAATGTGTGAAGAAAAAAAAAAAAAAACCTGTACCTTTGCATACAACTGAATATCCCAATATCATCAGATTAGCACATGCAGTTGGCAGAGAAGGATTTGATGATTTTTCGTCTGCAGGTATTGAAGAATTGATGGTTGACAAGGCTGTTAGTGGTGACAAAATAATAGAAGCTGTCCTTGAGAATCTTGATGAAAAAGAAAAAAAGTGATGATGAAGAGATTCCGCTGACTCCAGGAGTAATTAAAGAAGGGCTTCAAATGGTTAGTGAATTGCAAAGTCATTTTCTTACACATGATCAAAATACTGAACAAGTTGAACAATTTAAACGTGAACTGAAGTCATGTATGGTGCAATATGAAGAATATACAAAGATCTAGTCAAAACAGGATCTCAACGATTAATTACAGAGTTCGTGGTAAAAAAAAAACAACCTTCGGAATTATTGGAATTTAATGCTAATTTAGTTCTTTATTACTGAAGAAAACATTTTGGCATTGCAGTATGAACAGGATGGCCAAAGTGTTTCAAGTGATGGAAGCAATTTAATTCCAGTCTCACACAAAAGAATGCGGCTACTGTCAGAATGTGACAGCGAATAAAATTTAACTAATAACCATATGCTCGGTGTATTTGAGCCTTTTCGAATTTCTGTTTTATTAGTGACACACTGTTTTCTTTAAGAAAGATACATATATATATATATGTGTATCTTTAAATAAGTATTTAAAATTTAAAAAAAAAAATTCCATTAAAATTAAATAGTTTTATTCAATGATTTTCATATGTTTTGTTTGAAAATAACTTATTGTTTGTATCAGGTTTTCACATCTGGAACCATTTTTCTATTTTTTCATATGCACCGTGTTCTTTTTTATATGGTTTTCATTTACGCAATTTTTTCTGGAACCAATCTACCATGTAAATGGAGAATTTGGTGTATATTCTTCTAAGTTGGTCATAATTTCCAGTTTTGTAGTTTAGCATGTAGCCTGTCATAACTGGAACATCAGGATAATTAGGTACTTCCCAGGAAAGCAAGGCAGATTCAAACTAATGGTAAAATAGTCACCAACTGATGGTAAAATAGTCATATTCTTAACAGAACCCCTTCTAACTCTTTGAACAAATCTAACACTTTTTCTTGAGTTCCTTCTTTCACTTTTTGCCTGAAAAAATGGTCTTGCAACAACTCAACAAATTCCTCTTTTTCTTATCATAAGGTTTCTCTTCTACCCAATCAATGTTTGGGTAATTAAAGTTGCCCATAATGATCTTTTTTTTTTTTTTTTTTTTTAAATGATCATTTGATTACTAACCATCAGGGTAAATTGGCAGTGCATTTCATCATCCCATGCAACTGAACCGCCAGGTCTGTAACAACACCCCACCCTATATTTCATCCTGTTAGCCTCCACTTCACACTAGATTGCCTCTAATCCACTACATGAGACATTATTGTCATTATTGTTTTCATATGTTTTTATCTTAAAAATACTATACCCTTTATGCTCAATCTCATTTACAGTATCTGGCTGTGATAGCCAGGTTTCACTAATGCCATTTTCATGAATACCATCTATGTTAATAATAATAACAATCAGCTTCCAAATTGAAGACCTTATTAGATTCTTCCAAAATCTAGTGGTTTAAAGACTTACCAGTTATTCATTATTAGCTGTGTCATCATTCTTCTGTGTCACCTCATGAAACGTTTGAGGATTCCACAGTCCAGATAAACAAGAAGCTACCCAGGAACTTAGGGCTGTGTCACAAGTGATGATTCTTTACAGCCATCCTTATACAATGCGCACCACATCATAGTAGCTAGAGACTAGAACTGCATTGAATACCTTATACTAGACAAAATAGGAGGCAACCCCTGAAGTGGAAAAGCAGGATCTGCACAAGTAAACATGTGTTGACATGCTCAACTATGGAGGAGGGCATATGGAAGATTCACAGCCCCAAACCAATACAGTGATTATTATACGAATCAGTGTATTGGTTCCCAGCTTGATTGCATTTATATCTCATCTTCTCTTATAAACAGAGTAATTCAAATGAAACATCTTGAAATCAGTATGTTAGTTCATAATCCAGTCCTACCTAAATTACTCTGATTAGAATAAGAAGAGTCAGTTTCAAATGATGGAGACTGAGACCTGCTAGATTTCCCACTGATCTTGTTCAACCAAACTCCAGACTTTCTGTTTCAATTGGAATAATGTTGCATGAGATTGGGATACATATCAGAATTCAAAAAAGCTTTAAAACAGAACATAATTTAATTGGGAAAGGAGCATTCTTTCCTCAAAAGAAAAAGTTAAAAGACCTAGGTAGAGAAGCTTGTTTGTAGCAATACAGGGGTATAGAGTGCAATGACATCATCATCATCGACATACAGATAAAACTAGAAAAGCATAAACAAGTTGAAGAAACTTTTAAAATAAGAATATACCAGTACTTAGCAGATCGCCCTCGATAAGGGTCGAAACTGGACTGGGTAATGACTTTTCCCATAATGCTTAGCAACATTCACATCCTAAACAAAATATGCTTTACATTATGGGATTTTGAAGCATGTGATGTTGAAGTCTACAGTCTCTATATACAAATAGACCAGTTGTGAATATACTTCACATACAGTAAAAGATTTAAAACAAGAATATGATTTCCTGTCTATTATAATTTACTTTTTTATCAAGCTGAAAAATTACTATGTTTATTAATTACTTGTAACTTTTTTTAATACACATTAAAATTGCTGCTTGACCAACTTCAGCAGCCATACTTTATTGTTTTGCTGTTGTTTTCACTCATTAATAATTTGTGCTACATGCATGTTAGGATTTGATCTGGGAAAGCTTCAAGTGTCTAAAGAACAAGTGAATGATGTAAAATTACCTCCATGGGCCAAAACACCTGAAGATTTCATTTATGAACATTGTAAAGCTCTTGTAAGCCAAATAAAATCTATAAGAATTATTTACATTAGAATTGATATAATTAATATTATCATTATCTTAATTAATGAAGCCAGTATTGATTTATGTATTTTTATGTATCTGTTTACAGGCTTTTTTCATTGTGAAATACCCTGTGTGAGATAACTTCTAAACAAAGAAATATGAATAAATAATCTTCTGTTTTCTTTATGAATAAGGATGTGATAATACTGAATTAAAAAATAATAATCTTAGACTTATTTATTTATTTATTTGTGATCATGAAATCTCTAAAAAGAGTATAAAATAAGTCTTGTTTAATTTTTCTTCATATTATATATCTTCATCATTGAATCATTAAAGATGTTGAAATGAATCCTTACTTCTATTGACCATGACATAATTGTTAGTATCCTGTCTGGCTGTGCTAAACCTTAACTCCTCTATCTTAGAAAGAAAGAAATTTTATGACAAATTAATTTACACTTTTTTATTATTCAAATGTTTTTTATGCCCAGGCCCATGTATTTTGGTGTTTCACAAGATACACCTTTTAAACTGACGACTAAGTTTTCTGTTATCTAAATACAGCAGTCCATCATTTATCCTATCGCATTGGGAAATCAATTTTTTGCTCATCGATTTGATATGATGAGTATTACATAGGGTCAAGTTCCAAATGAGTAGAAGGAAGGCAAGATTATACCTCTTCATAAGGAAGATGATACTCGAGATTCAAATTATAGTCCATTATATATATATATATATATATATATATATATATATATATATATATATATATATATATATATTAAAAAATTGAATGACTAGAAACCGAGAAAATTGAAAACAAAGTTTATTAGCACAACTAGTTTCAGCTTGTATCAGCCTTCTTCAGGTGCACATTAAAAAAGAAATAACAAGTAAAACATAGAGGAAATAACTGTAATCACACGGAAAGTTAGTGTATATATTTCAACATTGAAACATTGAAGTCTGCGCATTCAAAACTGTTTTCTCATGACCGCCGGTATTTGATTGTAGCACAGTGACAGTCTGAAAGGTTGTAACTCAGGTTGTTGTTGAGATGTGGGGGGGGGGGTTTGAGAATGATTTCTTTTGATTCTATTATCTTCCTTTCTAATTCATCATGGCAATGGAAAATGTTATGAGACTTGTCCCATAGGACTGTATGGCTAAGGTTTTCTTCATTAGAATTGACCGAGAACAGAACATGACTAGACAAAACACTGGCTCGCATTCTCCTGTAACTGATGTCTCTCTCTCTCTCTCTCTCTCTCTTATGTTCTTTAATGCATAACTCGATCGATTTCTCTGTTTGGCCAAAGTAAGGTATATCACAGTTTCACCAAATCTGGTAAACACTGGGATATTTAAGGTTGTGATGTCTAGGTTTCGGACGGCTCACTAAGGAGCAGAATTTTTGGAAGAGGAGTAAATAAAGTTTGTATGTTGTATTTCCTAAGAACCTTGGCCAATTTGAGTGAGACAGAGCTTATGTATGGTATAGAGAGATGGACATCAAACTGACCCGTTCCTCAGAGAAATTAAAAATCTCAATTTACAGAAAAGCTACCCACATCAACAGATATCTCCACGGTCAATCCCATCATTATCCTTCTCAAAAGTTTGGAATCATTTCTACACTAGGACATCATGCACGCTCTCTTCTTGATGAGATAGAACTTAATAAAGAACTCAATTTTCTCAGTCCTAAATAGTTATTCTCAAAAAAAATTGACAAATTCCTATTAAATCCACCCTCCTCGCCATAACGAAGAGACCAATAGTGTGAAAGGTAATATTTCTATACCATACATAAGCTCCGTCTCCCAAATTGGCCAAGGTTCTTAGAAAATACAATGTAAGAACTTTATTTACTCTTCTTCCAAAAATCTGCTCCTTAGTGAGCCGAAACCTAGACATCACAACCTTAAATATCCCAAATATACCAGATTTGGTGCAACTGTGATATACTTTATTTGGCCAAACAGAGAAATCGATCGAGTTATGCATTGAAGAACATAAGAGAGACGTCAGTTACAGGAGAACACGAGCCAGTGCTTTATCTAGTCATGTTCTGTTCTCAGCCAGTTCAATTGAAGAAAACCTTAGCCATACAGTCCTATGGGACAAGTCTAATAACATTTTCCGTTGCCACGATGAATTAGAAAGGAAGATAATAGAATCAAAAGAAATCATTCTCAACCCCCTACATCTCAATAACAACCTGAGTTCAACCTTTCAGACTGTCATTGTGCTATGGTCAAATACTGGCGTTCGCGAGATGCTATACGCATTCATATGCCCAACAATGAAGCTGACGAGAGAATAGTTTGAATGCTCAGATTTCAGTGTTGAAATATATACATTAACTTTCTGTGTGTTTACAGTTATTTCCTCTATGTTTTACTTGTTATTTCATTTTTAATGTGCACCTGAAGAAAGCTGACACAAGCTGAAACTAGTTGTGCTAATAAACTTTTTCATTTTTCTCGGTTTCTATTCATTCAATTTTTTTAAAAATGTATATTAACCGAGTAAATCAATCTTTGTGTGTGTGTGTGTGTGTGTGTGTGTGTGTGTGTGTGTGTGTGTGTGTGTGTGTGTGTCAGATGTTGTGATTAAAGTGTTGGAAGCTAGTGAGATACAGGATCTAGAATTGGGTTGACAACAGTGTATTAGCTTTGATGGACAGAACAGATTACAGATTTGCTAAAGGAAGGTTATGTTTAAGTAATCTACTTACTTATTACAATAAGTTGACAGCAGCATTGGATGCAGGAGATGGATACTTAGACTTTGCAAAGGCTTTTGATAGATTACTGCATAACAAGTTGATAGTCAAACTAGAGCAGATGGGGTTGGATATTAGACTAGTGCACTGGATTGGAGATTGGATATAGGTTATTGTTTTATAACCTATACTCTAATGATATTGCAGATTTGCATGGGATATTCAGTTGTGTGTAGATGATACAAAGTTGGGATGAACTATGAGGAGTAGAGCAGATGGTATAGTCTTACAAGAAGACTTGAATAGACTAAGTGAATTGGGAATATCAGTTCAGTGTTGCAAAATGTAAGATTTTAAAATTTGGAAAACATAGATAGGATGTAGAATTTACTCTTGGTGGGAATATATTGTTGGAGGTGGCGGAAATAAGAGATCTGGGAGTGATGTTGGTTAGGGATCTAAAAGTTAGAGGACACATTGCCAAAATCGTGACGACAACAAAGAGGACAGAAGAAACAGGACAGGATAAGTGGTTTTTGCTAATGATAACAGAGGAATTACAGACAAAAAGAGTAGAAGTACATCAGGGGACAAGGGTTCATAGGGCAGTTCATTTAGATAGAGACCAACAGGAATAAATATGTAATTGGCTGCTACTCTAATCATGGGGTAAATGGGAGAATGTATATGACATTCACTTGCAAATTAATATGATGAGCATAGGCTAAGCTGAGTAATTATTATGGAGAATTTCGACCATGGGAACCTCGATTGGGAAGAGGAATAGTTATGGGAAGGAAATGGAATTTATACTGCAGCTGAGAGGTAATCACTTGAGGCAACATGTAATAATGGGGTTCACAAAGTTCAAGAGTGCTAGATCTGATCATTGCATCAGAAAACTTAACATTAACCAATCTAGCTGTGCTGCCTCTGCTTGGAGAAAGTGACCATGTAGTGTTCACCTGACAGATTGCCAGACATGCTAATTTTCTACTAAGAAGGAGTATATGTGGAATTACAAAGCAGGTGATTATGAAAAGCTGAGGAGACAGCTATCAGCAGAGCAATGACATAAGAATTTGGATGGGACAGATGTTATTGGTTCATGGGAAGTGGTAAAGGATTGTTTGAAGAAAGCAGTATCTCAATATATAGACCTAGTCAGAAGGATAAATCAGTTAGGAGTTACATGGATGAATAGCTTCATTAAGCAGGAGTTACAAAGAAAAAGTTGTAGAGGAATTATAAAGGAAAAGTTGATCAGCATGCAGATGAGCAGTTATAAGGTGCAGACAAGAAGGATGAACAGTATGGTAAGGAGGGCCAAAGCTAATTATTATTATTATTCAGACCTCCATGACGTTAAAAGACTCATCGTGTGAGGTCCTTCCTAGGAAACACAAATTCTGTCATACCACTCCTTGAGCTCATTGACCATTCTTGCTCTCACCTCTCTATCAGGCAATGCATTCCACGGTTCAACCACCCTCCATGCAAAGAAATCACTCCTCACCCTCTTGCTCACAGCTTCCTTCTGCAACTTCCAGGGAAGAACTCCCCAGTGTCAACCCTGTAACCTCTCAACATTTTAAAAGTCTCAATCATATCACCTCTCCTTCTTCTATCTACCAAACTCTGCAGTCCACATTCCCTCAGCCAATCCTCATAACTAACATTGTACAGTCCTGAAACCATCTTTGTTATCTGCCTCTGTATCCTTTTCACAGTTAATTTATCCTTTTCAAATCCTGGGAACCAATTTTGAGTACAATAGCCTAAGTGTGGTCTGATAAGGGTTTTATACAATGGAACGATAACTCTTTTATCTCTGCAGGTCAGCGTCCTTCTCAGTATTGCCGCAATTCTAGATTACCTTTGCAATTATGTTCCCTGAATTTCAGATTTCTATCAGTCATCAGTCATCCCCAGATCTGTGCCTCCTGACTTCCTCCAGTACTGTTCCTCGAACAGAGTATATGCAGCCTCCCATCACAAGCTTCAGAACTTTACATTTTGCTGCATTCAACCATAACCCCATTCATTCGCCAATCTGTCTAGTTTATTTAAATCCTCTTGCAGGGCTGCCGCATCTGCACTATTACTAATAACCGTTCCCAGCTTCACATCATCTGCAAACAACTGAATATCCCCCTGCAGTGGTGAAATACCATCCAGTTCCACAGCTTTACTGACATCCAGGGTACTCAGAATTTGAAACACACTCTCCTCTAAACCTTGAACCTGTCCTATCCCTCTAATATTAAAACTTAGTTTTCCAGGATGAAAAACACCAATAAAATGATATTTTAAATTAAGGGGATATAAAATCCACATTGTTTCAAAACCGAATAAGAAACTCAAAGATTGGAATCAGAGAGTTTCATGCCGAATATAGTAAACTATATAAAGTATCGGCGACACTAGCGTGAGCTAATGCAAGTGACCCTAGTACGTAGTACTATACTGGACAACTCGTTGCAAAGGTGGGGGAAGTTCAGATCGCTATTCTTAGGTATTTTCCATAATGTAAAAACACATTTCCTAGGAAATGTATGCTGTTATTACATTATGGAGGGAGGTCACTACCCAGACCGGTTTCAGCCTTTTTTGAGGCTTCATCAGTAAGTAGCTAGACCATGATACCAAAGTGTATAGCGAAAAGAACTTATATACTCTGCTATACGAGTTTCCAAAGAGGTGCAACCATTAAGTTACTTAAATATAAAGAGCTAATAAGCTTCATTTCGGCGATCATGGTCTAGCTACTCACTGATGAAGCCTCAAAAAAGGCTGAAACCGGTCTGGGTAGTGACCTCCTCCATAATGTAATAACAGCATACATTTCCTAGGAAATGTGTTTTTACATTATGGAAAATACCTAAGAATAGCGATCTGAACTTCCCCCACCTTTGCAACGAGTTGTCCGGTATAGTACTACGTACTAGGGTCACTTGCATTAGCTCACGCTAGTGTTGCCGATACTTTATATAGTTTACTATATTCGGCATGAAACTCTCTGATTCTAATCTTTGAGTTTCTTATTCGGTTTTGAAACAATGTGGATTTTATATCCCCTTAATTTAAAATATTGTTTTTATCGCCGAAATGAAGCTTATTAGCTCTTTATATTTAAGTAACCAATAAAATGTTTATTAAACAATTCCACTATGACCTCTGCATCAGTCACTCTATTCCCAATTTTATCCCACAATGTCATTCTTCCCCAATTATTTCCCCTCCTACTGGCCACATAGAAAAAAATTTCTTAGGATTATCTTTGGATCCTAGTGCCAATCTCTTCTCATGTTCCAATTTTGCCTTCCTTACCATATCAGTCACTGTCCCAGCCTGAGTCTTATATTCTTCGTGCATCTGCTCTTCACCCCTATCCTTATATCTCTTCTATAACCTCTCTTTCATCTGCAGTTTCTGTTTGATATTTTCTATCATCCATTTTACACCAAATTGTGTTCTCTTCTTCACTCATGGTGTACTGTTTACTATTGCTGCTAACAAATATTTCTTGACAATTTCCCATTCGCTAATGATATCCCAGCCTTCCAATTCCTCCCTCTCTGAAACTTCCCCAAGTTGATGTCTAAGACTATTGTAATCACCTGCCTTATAATTCCACATACATTCTCATCTCTTCGATACTCCTGCATGTCTGTTCATCTTCCAAGTCAAAACCACATGGTCACTCTCTCCATCTGGGGGAGAGAGATGTCATCCCAGTTATTATCAGCTCTCCTGATGCCATGACCAAATCCAAAACTCTTGAACCTCTTGTTCCCTCTATTGCATGTTGCCTAAGACATCTGTCTCTCAAGAATTCCAGAAATTCCATCCCCGTATTACTACATGCATTTTCTTCCTCCCATCTTATACTGCTGTAATTAAAATCTCCCATAACAATCATTCTTCTTGCACTTGCCAAGCTCAACTGCCTAAACATCTCCTGTTCCCCACCCTCTCTTCTCCTTGGCTTGTAGCAACATCCCACTAAATATTCTATTTCATATGTTCTTCATTCTTAGAGGGCGTAAGTCATCACTTATCATAAGCAGTACTCCACCACCGCTTTTTTCCCATCCTATCCTGCCGAAAAATGCTGTACTCTTCTACTTCTATTCCTGTTATTTAAACCGTGCTTTAAACTGATTCAATATGCCCACATTCCCAACACACTCAGGTAATACACTCCACTCACCAACTGCTCTTCATGCAAAGAACCTACTTCTGACTCCTCTGCTCACACCCTCCTTATTCAGTTTCCAGCAATGGACTCTTGTTCTGTCTCCTTCCATTCTATGAATGATCTCTTCCATCTCAACCTATAACAATCCCTGACTAGCTTATATGTCTCAATCATATCCCCCCCCCTCTTCTCCTATTCATAAAGCTTTGCGATTTACATTTTCTCAATCTCTCCTCGTACTCCACATTCCAAAGACCACTGACCATCTTTGTGAATCTTCTTTGTACCCTTTCTAACATATCCTTGTCACCATGAAAACCCAATGAAAAAATCTGTGCACAATAATCCATACGAGGCCTGATCAAGGCCTTATACAATGACATTATAACATCTTTATTTCTGCACATTAAAATCCTCTGCATCCTCCAGTGGATACTAGATCCAATATTATTTCAACTTATGAAATTATGAAAGTTTCGTAAGTTGACCTGAGAGCTTACGAGAATACAATCCTCAGCATCCCAGAGTTGCCTTCGTTTGCACTACTTAAAAGACATGAACTCTGCCCAGGCATCCATATATTCATCTTTGACATGATCACTTGTGCAGTACTCATGTCTTTTAAATAGTGCAAGCTAAGACAACTCAGGAATGCTGAGGATTGTATTCTTGTAAACTCTCTGGTCAACTTACGAAACGTTCATAGTTTCTACAAACATTCGGCTTTGAAATAATGTTAGATCTAGTATCCACTTTGCCTATGCATAGTTAAATGATTCTGCAAGTTCCTTCTGGTTCTTTTCTTGACTGAAATTTTTGGTGATAAAATCTTGTGGGGAAGTTTTCCTGTTTTGGATTAATAGTACATTGAGTATAGACCATATTTGCTTCTTATTGGCACTGTCTTCCATTAATTTCTGAAGGTGGTAGCAGGGGCGAATTCTCCATGCATGCAAGCTCATTAATTGAGAAAGAAATGATATTTATTTGTTAATAAATGCATGCATTTATAAGCATTCCATTTAGGCTTTTATTTTTGTAGACAGAAGATGTCTTAAGCTTGCACGGCAATAATTGAGCATTGCGTTGTGTATCGAATGCCAATGCTTGCTCGTCTAGTCAAAGCTACCTTGGCTTGCTCGGTTGTAGGAGCTTCCAGGTCCTCGCTGCAGCACTGTGATTTCATGCGCATGCATAGCCATTTCCTCTCCCTTCACGTTGTCTTAAACACAGGCCATACGCAGTCAAAGTAGCTCTAGCCAGTAAGCTTCAGCCAGCCTTTACAAGTGTGCATGTTGCTTGGGAAAATTAAGTTACAACCAACTTTTTATGATAATGTTATTGACCAGTTCATAAAGAAGAACTGTAGGGTAGAATTTGTATTCAAGTAGCTAAATTGAAACAGATAGAATATCATTTGTAAAATAAATGTTGTATTTCTATGATTAAATGTATATAAATTTCTAAATATATAGTTTTAAATGGTCAGTAATTCATTATTCCGCTAATCAGACTTCAATCACACCTCTCACTCTCTGAATGATAACAAGAGCAAGCGTGAATTTCAAGACCAGCATTTTCCCCTGGGTGGTAGTGTCTTTTTAATTTAATTAGTATAATGTTGTTGGGTGCCTTTTTACTCTCTTCCATAGAATATCTTTTTTGATGATGGAAGTTTATTTTTCACTTGGTCAGACTATAATAAATTTCGTTTAATCCTTTATCCAAGTGTGTGCAAACAAAGTTTGTGCCTGAAAGTATCTTCAGGACGGGTAAAGTGGTACAACACCGGGTGACTCCTTGC
Source organism: Typopeltis vanoorti (assembly GCF_054136105.1). Lineage (NCBI taxonomy): Eukaryota > Metazoa > Arthropoda > Arachnida > Uropygi > Thelyphonidae > Typopeltis > Typopeltis vanoorti. The sequence goes on from NC_143550.1 coordinate 173,160,415, forward strand.
AGCTTGCTCCACCTTTGCAAGGAGTCGCCCGGTGTTGTACCACTTTACTCCAGTCCTGAAGATACTTTCAGGTGCAAATTTTGTTTGCACACACGTGGATAAAGAATTAAATGAAATTTATTATAGTCTGACCAAGTGAAAAATAAACTTTCAACATCTTTCTCTAAATCCAGAGTAATTTAATAAAAAGGTGACACACCGTTTGGCAGCTCCTGTAGGAGGAGATGACCTTGCTAATGCTTCTGCCTTGGTATCTCCACTTGGGCCTGGCTCCCACTGAAGAGACCTCAATAAAGGTCAAAACTAGTCTGGGTAGTGGCCCTTCCTCATTATACATATCCAAAAGGAGATGTGTTTTGCATTATGGGAGATACTGAGATAGGAGTGTTGGTAGCTTGCTCCACCTTTGCAAGGAGTCACCCACTGTTGTACCACTTTACCCCAGTCCTGAAGATACTTTCAGGTGCAAACTTTGTTTGCACACACTTGGATAAAGGATTAAACAAAATTTATTATAGAATATCTTTTATTGCAATGCTGTTAAGGATATCCTCATTTATCCATGGATTATTGGGTGCTTGTCTCCTGTTGGATGTTTTCTTGTATTTCTGTAAATAGGAATATGAGGCTGTTGTATAATGTTTTTGGATCATTTATATTAAGTATGGTTCAGTTTTTTATTTATTTATTTATTTTATAATGTTATTAGTGATGCTTTTTACTATGACAGTAGAGTAGTTTAGTTTATCTGGTGTGGTTTTGCAGCATATAGAAAGATGTAAATGTGGTCTTGTGGAATGAAGTTGTGATAAAGTAGTGGTCAGTGATTTTGATGATGTGTATGTGTTAATAGGAGCCTGTATATTGATGTGATCTGTGCATGATCCGTTTCAAAGGATACAGACAACACTTTTGCTTCAGACAGGTGTATAAAACAAACTACTTGATAGAATGACTTGCAATGTTACATGGATGCTTATGACAGATCTACCAACTTAGAAAAAAAAAATCTTGCCGATAGAGTCACCATCTGTGGTCGAGGCTGAGAACGTTTCAGCCCATCCTCATAGGTCTAGGGCTAGTAATTGTTATCATTATACATCAATGCTTCTGTATCACTTATAGAAACTTTGTCAAGATTAGAACATCAATATTTGTCAGAATTTTACTGAATAGTGTTTACAGTGAAAGCCAGTATTTCTTTTATGCTTCTTTTGTTAGTGCATATTATGGCAAGTTCAGAATTTCTATACAAATTAGCTATCCGATTATTTTAATATTTGAAAACAACACCGTTAACATTTTCCTGCTGAATATGTTTCCTGGAATTTATTGCAGCTACATTATTGTCAGAAATGGTGTAAAACATGCTATATTATAGGATGGTGGAAGGAGGTTAAATACTACACTGGGAAACTGGTTAAGTCAGATTCTTACGAGATTACATGAATGCAACTAATTTCATCCTTTTACATAAAACCTGTGAATCCTTAGTCCATAGAAACTTTTTTTCTTTTTTTGTTTTCCATGTTTGGTGCAATAGGTTTTTGTTATGAGTTCCAGCTTTCTGTCAATTAGATTGGAGTTGAGGGTTACATATTATTGAGAATTGACGTTGTTGGCTTTTCCTTCTTGCTTGTAGCTGGGATGCAGTCTCTCTCAGGCGTACAGTCACTGGTGGTCTCTTTAATGCGTTGTGGTCCTTGGTTTATGGAGGTGATTTCTGTGGTTGTGACTGGTACACTTATTGCTGTGTGTCATTCGATTGTATTAGAGAGTTCAGACCTGATCCTGCTTTGGGTATCCCATCTATTTGCAGTTCTTTTTGCAAGACATTTTCCATTCGAGATTTGAGGATTTTCACTTCTTTTTGCATTTCTTCATTCTGCCCATTACTGCCAATAGATTGCTGCCTTAATAATAATAATCTTTGTAAAGTATTTTGAAGAAAAAAAAAAAGTTATTACATTTGACTCTGTATATTGAAGTCTGTATATTGCCTAAATTTTTCAGTGAACATACTGATATGGCACTGAAATTCATGTGTGTCATTTTTTTGTGTATGTTTTTGATGTAACATAATATATTTTTATGTGAAATATTTTTTGAGGACTTGAATACCATCAAAAATTATTTTGCATTATAGTCAATTCAAACACTCAGAAATCAGTAACTGATGTAGTCATTTTTAAATAGCATGCAAACTAGATTAAGCACTTCACATCCCAGTATGGCTCTAATTTCAGACAAGTTACTTGCTGTTTAGCTATAATTCCTTGCTTATAACTTGCTAAATTATATTCCAATGGTTTTTAGTTTTTAATAAATAAACTTGAATTTTCTGTAATTTTCTGTATTTGAATATTATGTAAAATTAATAGCTATGTTAATAACGATGATACTACAAAATTATTATTACAAGGAGACCTTGAAGGAGTCAGGGACTGATCAAGGGAGACCACATATCACACACCCTGTACCTTCTTTTAAATTCATTCACACTATCTATACTCACCACCTTTGAAGACGACCCATTCTAACCTCACTATGAGAATAAAATCTAACTTTTGTCCCTTTCTTGACTGCATTCATTCTCAACTTCATGGATGCCCTCTTATACTCTCCACACCCTCCATAAAATGAAAAATTCCATCTACTGGTATCCTTCATAACTCTTTTGGAAGTTTCTAGGTCTCTTTCATACCACTCCTCATTATCCTTTTTGGTATTGTCTGCCATCCACAAATTCTCAATCTTTCCTTGTGAACTACATTCCATACTTCAGATATCATCTTTAGCCATTTTTTGTACCCTCTTCACTGTATCTGCATCACCTGAAAACCAAGAGACCAGATCTCCTCACAATAGTCCAGATAAAGGCATATCAAAGGTTTGTAAAGAGGCAAAATAGCTTTTTCATTCTTACATGTCAATGTTCATTTTAGCACTGCAATTGTCCTTTGAGTTGTATATGCAATGTTTGCTATATGGCTCCTGAATATCAACTCCCTATCTACTAAAACCCCAAAATCCCAACCTGGTCAGTTTATTCTGGCATAATCCCACCAACATAATATGGTACTGGATATCTCATTTTGCCAAAGTGCATAACGTTACAGTTACTGTCATTGAACTGAAAGCCATTTTCAAATGCCCATAATTCCAGCTTATTCAAATCATTCTGTAAGTACTGCATGTCACTGGCATTCCTGATTATTCTGCCTATCATTACATCATCAGCAAGACTGTGTGTCTTTTGGTTAAATCCTTTCCAATGTCATTAATGTAAATGTAAAATGAACCAAGAACTGATCTCTGGAGATATGCCACTGGTCACCTTAAATCTTATAGACTCGCATCCCCCATATACCACTTTCTGATATCTGCCACTGTTTTCAATTTAGCCATCTTTTTTATAATCCAATCCAGTATCCTCCAACTTATGTACCAGCTTTTTATCGTTTATCTATTTCCTTTGTCTAACTAATCTGTCACATCATTATAAAATGTGAACAAGTTACTCAAACATGACCTTGCTTAAAATGAGTTGTCAGAGAATCTGAAAATCCATTTCTATATGCAATCCCTTTTCAACTTTTCCATAATCTTCACTATCATCTCAAAGATGCAGATAGGTTGATAGTTAGACACATCAGCCTTTCCATCGTCCTTGTGTAATGGGATTATCATTCATTCTTTCCACTCCAGTGGAATATTCCGTCCTGAGACTGAAATTACACATCCAGTTCAGCTGAATACTTTTAGCATTTGTGCTGATATCCCTTCAGCCCTTATTGTCAAATTCTTATTCAGTTTTTGCAGCAGCCTAGTGCCCCCATCCTTATTCTCCTGAGTTTCTTCCTCCAGTGTAGAAGTAGCACTGAGCCCAATGTTCAGTACACCAAGATGGTAGCTTTTAGTGAAATGTGCACTCATTAGTTTAACAATCTCCCCTACATCTATCACCTGCATACCATCCAGATAGATGAGAGTTATTCTTTTACATTCATTCTTTCCTTCTTTTACTCATAACATAATGATAGAATTCTTTGGGTTGTCTTTAGCATGCAGAACCAGTTTCTTTTCATGCTGACACTTTGCTTTCCATACAATAGTTGTAACTATTCTGGTTTCCACTTCGAAATTTTCATAACTGCCATCATCCTTTTGCGCATGGTAGTAACCCTTCCACATCATCTTTTTCTTAAAAGCGTCTTGCTTAATAAGACTGTGCTTTCATTTCACTCCCATGTTTATTCTTTGAACTCTAAAGACACATTCTGATGTTGCATCATGGATGTAACTATCCTTTTCATCTGCAACCAATATAATAGGATCGAACTTACCATTCTCCTCAGTTATTCATAATTTCCTGCTTTGTAGTTCAGCATGCAATCTTTTCTGAATGAAATACCTATACACTTGTCACTTCCCAAGTCTGTAAGACATAATCACTGTCCCCATCTGGAAGAAGAAGAACAGTCACGTCTTTAATTAAACCCCATATGACACTATAATCAAGTCTAATACTCTTTGACTTTAAGTTCATTCTTTCACATGGTGTTTAAGGAAGTTGTCTCACAACAGCTCAATAAATTCAGCTTCATTCTCATGAGATTTCATTGTTACCCAATCAATGTTTGGATATTTAAAGTCACCAATGATAATTAGTCATTTAGTATCCATTAATTTTATTTGGAGATGCATTTCATTGTTACTAGAAACTGATCCAATACATCTGTCAGATGCATTGGAAGAGAAGGTTAAATATGTGAGATGGATGAATAAAGAGATTAAGCATGTGATACAGAGAAAAAGGGCATTTCGGAGGCAGCATAAGAGAAGTGGAAATAACCAATTTCATGAGGTCTACAAAGACCAGGCAAGAAGGGTGACTTGGTTGGTGAGAATAGTTAAAGACAGGTATGAATGAACAGCAGTTAGCTAATGAAGCCAAAAAGAATCCTACGGAGTTCTTTCGATATGTAGCCAGCAAAAGAAAGAATGATTATGGAAGGATGACACTAATAGGAGAAAATGGTATAAAGACAGATGTTGCTTTTTTTATACCATTTTTGCAGATGTTAATAAAGCTGTGGGACTTGATAACATATCACCACGTATTCTGAAGGAATGTGCCAGGGAGTTGACACCTGTCTTGACATATTTTTTTAATACAAGTCTTGCACTCAGTCAAGTCCCTAAGGAGGGTAAGATTGTGCCACTTCATAAAGGAGGTGATCAAACTCAAGTATCAAACTATAGGCCTATCTGTATATCAGGTGTTGGGTTAAGTTGTTGGAGAAGCTTGTGAGACTAGGATCCAGAGTTGGGTTAACAACAATGGTATTATCTTTGATGTACAGCATGGATTTGCTAAAGGAAGGTCATGTTTTCATAATCTACTTACTTATTACAATAAAGTGACTGCTTCCTTGAGAAGAGGAGAAGGATACACAGTAATATACTTAGATTTTCACAAAGGCTTTTGATAGAGTACCTTATGATAAATTGATAGTCAAACTAGAGCAGATGGGTTGGATATTAGATTAGTGCATTGAATTGGAGACTGGTTATCTGTTGGGTATCAACAAGTTGTGTATGGGGGTGTGATATCCATGAAAAGGAAAGTCACTAGTGGAGTGCCTCGGGAACCTGTTTTAGGACCATTGCTGTTTAACTTGTATATTAATGATATTGTCAAAGATTTGGATGGAGATATTCAGTTGTTTGCAGATGATGTAAAGTTGGGACAAACCATGAAGTATAGTGAAGATGCTGTGGCCTTTCAAGAAGACTTGAATAAATTGAGTGATTGGGCATGGAAATAGGGATGTGAGTTCAATGTTGCAAAACGTAAGGTTTTAAAATTTGGAAAACAAAGATGGGATGCAGAATTTATGCTTGGTGAGAATATATTGTTGGAGGTAGACGAAATAAGAGATCTGGTGATAGTGGATAAGGATCTAAAAGTTAGGGAACACATAGCCAAAATTGTGAAGACAACACAAAAGCTTCTGGGAATGATGCAGAGGATACTGATGTGTAGAAGTAGGGAGATTCTTGTTCCGTTGTATAAGGCTTTGATTAGGCCACAGATGGACTATTGTGCTCAGATTTGGTCAGCTGGTTTTCAGAAGGATGAAGAGATGTTGGAAAGGGTCCAAAGGCGACTGACTAAGGTAGTTTCTGACCTCTGGAATGTTGAATATGAGGAAAGATTGAAGAGATGTAATTTGCAGGGTCTGGTGGAGAGGAGGAAGAGGGGAGATATGATAGAGACCTACAAGTTGGTAAGGGGTTGTTATAAGATCAATGGTGGAGAAGTTCTACAGAGAATAGTGGGGGATCAGGGGAGAACCATAGGTCACCCCCTGGAAACTGTATAAAGAGGGTGTAAGGGAGTGAGAGGCAGGTTTTTTTTCGTGCAGAGTTGTGAATGATTGGAATGCCTTGCCTGAGAATGTGGTGTCTGCAAGGAGTTTGAGTGTGTTTAAGACATGGTATGATGAGATGTGTGTGTGATAAAAGGACCTCCCAGATGAGTCTTTGACTCAATGAGGTCTTGGGTTAATAATAATGATAATCTGTAGCAACACCACACCGTGTATTTGATCTTATTATACTTCACTTTGCCCACATAGCTTCTAATGTGCTGCTATGTCGAAAATTGTTACTATACCTTGTCTAGCCTTAAATACTATTACAGCATATAGACCTTTACTGAATCAGTAAATCATTTGCAGTTTTCAACACATACAAACCACATGTATAATGCAGCAGTCACTGTTCAAAGTGTCTCCTTTTTACCTTGATGCACATCTCTGCACTCTGATTCCACATATCGATGGCGGCATATACCCAGTGGTTTTGGTGGTTAAACAACTCTTCAGTGGTGAAAACCTTCTCATCTCTGAAGAGGATATCTCTGTGTCTGTTGTTCACATACCACCAGAGAAGTACTATTGATTTTATCACCCTCTGTTGCATAAGTTGTAGTGTTATGAAGTGTCCAGTAGGACACTTCCTAACACCACAACTTATGCAACATGATAATAGACTCTCATCCCTAGGTCATCAGTCAGTACACATGACATCATTCCTAGCAAAACATTCATCTCTCGCAACATCACATTCTGTGTTCTCACAAGATTATGGCAGAGGCATGCCTTCACAACACTCAAGCTGTCGCATCCTAATGCAGCATGGTCGACTATCAGATGCATCTTCTGTATCATTATAATGGTTCATAGTCTGATGCACAAACATCCTACTGATCCCAAGTGCTTTTAATGTGTTGAAAATAACAGGTGACTGCATTCCAACATTGTGAAGTGCTATTACAGCTGCATGGTTCTCATAATCTCCCTGCTGCATGCTAACCTGTACAAGACAACTCTCTCTCTACTGATAAATATGCAAATGTTGACTGCACACAGCACCACTAACAGAACCAGGCTTGTGCAATTCTGTGGGCAGAAGTTGTAACAGTATTTATGGCAAGATTGTGTATATGCGTGTTTCCTTTGTATATCTCAAGTTGAATTATGTTGTTTATAAGGCAAGATTTACTTCTGAAGCATAAGAATTCATATAGTTACTTCATTTTTACAATTTGAATAATGAATATTATTAAGCACTATTATAATAAAATTCATGGTAATTGTTATTTTATCTTCTTAATTGTTCATGTATTTTATTAGAACTGATCTTGATAAAAATGCATGAAAGCTTCATTTACATTCATTTTGTTTTTAAATTTTTTCAGGAATCAGAGTATGTGTCATCCCATTTACATGAATGGATTGATCTCATTTTTGGTTATAAGCAAAAAGGACCAGCTGCAGTAGAAGCTCTAAATATGTTCTATTATGTGTCTTATGAAGGTATATATAAAATTTATAGAGAAACTGTAACATTATTATTATTAACATCTGACTTCCATGGAGTTGGAGACTTATTGTGGGAACTACACACTATTGGACACAGTGTTCATCCAACTGTGCTTTAAACTGATTCACTGTCTCTATATCCACAACACACTCAGGCAATGCATTCCACTCACCAACCACTCTCCATGCAAAGAACCTACTCCTCACTCCTCTGCTCACACCCTCCTTATTCAGTTTCCTGCAATGGCCTTTTGTTCTACCCCCCCCTCTCTCATTCCATGAAAAATCTCTTCCATGTCAACCTGATAACAACCCTTGCCTAGTTTATATGTTTCAATCATATCCCGTCCCTCTTCCTCCTATTCACGAGGCTATGCAACTTACATTTTCTCAATCTGTCCTCATACTCCACATTCCAAAAACCACTGACCACCTTTGTGAATCTTCTCCTGGACCCTTTCTGACATATCCTCATCACCATGAAAACCCAGCATGGCAACTCTAATGGCAAGATTTTATTTTTCTAAGTTGGTACATCTGTCATAAGCATGAAATTGGAAGTCATTCTATCAAGTAGTTTGTTTTATACAGCTGTTTGAAGCAAAAATGTTGTCTGTATCCCTTGAAATGGATAAAATTGAGTTTTCGTATGGTTATAAAATTCTTTGTAAAAGAAGGTTTAACACCAAAAGAAATTCATTCGAAGTTCATAAACATTTATGAGCACCCTTCTCCTTCATTTTCGACAATTAAGAAATGGACTGCCGAGTTTAAACGTGGCCATACCAGCCTTGAAGATGATCCATGTGAAGGATGTTCAAAAAAGTGTAACAACACCAGAAATCATTGATCAAGTGCACGATATGGTATTGGATGACTGGCGAGTCAAAGTGCATGAAATTGCTGCGACTATAGGCCTTTAAAAGGAATGTGTAGGATATATTTTGCATGAAGAATTGCAAATGAAAAAGCTTTTCGCAAGATGGGTGCCGTGCTTTCTCACAGCAGATCAAAAATGCACTCGCATGAAAATCTCTGACCAGTGCTTGGAGCGTTTTAGCAAGAATAAAACTGATTTTGTGCATCGATTTATTACTATGGATGAGACTTAGAATCACCATTACACACCAGAATCCAAACTGCAGTCAAATAGTGGACAGAAGCCGGTTGTTGAGCACCAAAGAAGACAAAGTCAGTTCCATCAGCAGGAAAAGTCATGGCATCGGTGTTTTGGGATGCCAAAGCATTTTGTTTATTAGTTATCTTGAAAAGGTAAAACAATAGCCGGGGAATATTATTCCAATCTTTTAACCAGAATAGAAAAAAAAAAATCATCTTTCACCAGGACAAAGGTGTTTTGGCAATGTGAAAATTAAGGCATCTGCACTATGAATTGTTGGAACATCCACCCTATTCCTCATATTTGACTCCCTCTGACTTCTGTCTCTTCCCAAAACTAAAACTCTCCCTCGCTGGTCAGCGTTTTTCTTCGAATGAAGAGGTGATTGTAGTTGTAGAGGTGTAATTTGCAGATCTTACTGATAACCACCACAGGGACAGGATAATGGCACTGGAGCATCGCTGGTATAAATGTATTAGTCTTAAGAGAGATTATGTTGAAAAATAAAAATAGTTTTGAAATTATAAATTTGTTTTTTCATTGTTAGGCTGAGAACTTTTCAGACCACCCTCGTATATGCATCTCCCCTGCCCAAGGCATTTGTCACCTTCTTATAGTGCACAAGTAATTTAGTGAAACATGATCACTTACACCAACTAGAGGAAAATGTGAAACCCCTCTCACAATTACATTCTCTGATGAAATGATGAGATCTATAACTCTTGATCCTTGCATGCCCTCCTTTACTTGCGTATCTGAGATAGTTATCTCTCAATAACTCGAGAAATTCATTTTCCTTATTCCCAAATGCTATCTCTTCATTCCAATCTATACCACCATAATTAAAATCACCCATAATAATTACTCCTTTGTTTACTAATCCAAGTTGTTTATATATTTCGTCATCACCACCTTCCACATTCCCAGGCCATAACATTCAACTGATATGTCTTCCTCTCAACCTCCATGGAGACTTTTTGGCAGTATATATATGCATATTAGAAATTACATTTGAAGATATTATATATTTGTGTAGTACTACTAGCACTGTAATTTTATGACTTGATATATTCACTGCTTTCCCAAATTCCCAAGTTTTTAAAACATCGTCATCAAATTCTGGGTATTTACATTGATGGGGGTATACAGATACTGTAAAAGTATGAAATCATTAAATTTGCATTACCAGCTTCCTATCAAATGTTTTCTTCCACGTCAGTTCCCTAATGATCTGATTAGAGACTAGTTCAATCTACCTTGATCTTGTTCATCCTCTGTATCTTTTTTTTCATGTCAGCTTTTCCACTCTTATCATCTTTAAGTAATCATGCTTAGGAGACAGCTTTGAGCTATAGCATGGAATGAGGATTTGAGCAGTAAGGAAGTAAATGCTGCTTGGGAACTGACAAAGAAATACATAATAGCATCAATGTGTGAATGTATTCTGAAGCCAAAAGGCTGAATAAGGTAGGTGTAAAAGGGATGAATGATTGGCTTAAGCATGAAATCTGGAAGAAGATGAATAATGGTAATAATCAGTTGCATGAATAGTATAAAGAACAAGCCAGGAAAAAAGTGACTCAGTTAGTAAGAAAAGAAGAGTACATTATGAGCAGAAATTCACAAATCAGACATAGAAAAACCTTAGTGTTTTTTTTTTTTTTTTTTTTTTTTTTTTTTTTTTTTTTTTTTTTTTATATGTGGCAAATGGAAGGCAGAATGGCAAAAAGGGTATTGAATGAGTGAGGTTGCTAGAAGTAATTGGGAACGTCTTTTCATTTAATTGTGAATCAGTTGAATAAGAGCTATGACAGGTATTGTATGAATAACAGTTTAGTGTGGGCCTTCAGAAGCAACTCATCAGACTCCATGGTGGTGGTGCCTGTATAATAATAATTTTGGAGTTCTTCAGGCTAAGAGGTAGAGGATGACCAGTTTAGTACCACATAGTTCTGTACCTTGGCCATTGATGTTTAATTTATATATTAATGATCTTGGAATTTGGCTGGATAGTAATACAAAATGATTTTCTGATTATGCGAAATTAGGGAAGATCGTAAGGAAAATTTCCAATACAGAATCTTTGCAGGCTGCTCTAAACAAAATGGTTCTAGTAAATAACAATGAATGCCATTTAAGTGCTACTCGAGTGCTAGTTTATGTATTTGAACTTAAAACATTACAGGTAGATTGTTATATTAATTATAATTTGTTAGAAATTATCAATGAAGCTCAAGACCTTTTACAGCAACACAGAGTTAAATTTAGTAGCTAAGGTTGTTAAGTCATCATCAAATGGCTACAATGTTAGAAAAACCACCAACTTGTAATGTAAAAATAAGAAAATTATTCTTCCACTGTAGAAGGCTTTATTAAGATCATATCTTGATTATTGTACTCAGGTATGGTCATCAGTTTTAGAGAAGATGAGACAGTTAAGAAGATCCACAGACCATAACCCAGATGATATATGGCCTCTTATGAGGAATTCTGCATACGAGGACATGCTGAGGAAATGTGGTTAATTTGAGGACTAAATCAAAGAGAGGAGATATGATAGAAGCATATATGTTGATAAGTGAATCTTGCAATATTGAACATGTGAGACTTTACAGTTCATGACTGGAGAGAACTGAGGGTTCTCCCTGGAAACCAAGTGTGGGTGTTATTAGAAAATATGTGAGGTCCTTCTTTTCCTGTTATGTGTATGCATGGAATAGGAAGTCATGAGTATATCTTCAATGAATGTTTTAATCAAAGATGCGATACGTATTGGACATTATGTGACCCAGAAGAGACAATCTCTTGATGAGTCCTTGGTCAAGTCTGCATAATAATAATCAGCAAAACCATAGATATCTGATCATGTTTTACCATAATTTATATGTTGTCTTTCAACCAGTATGGACTGGTTTCCGTATATAACCAGTATAAAAGTCACTTGGGTTTCCTAAATACCAAACTTCAGCCCATTTTCATATATCATCATAGAAGTGGATATCTAATGATAAGGTGCATCACAAGAAGGCTGGCTTAACCCTTTGGTGTTAAAAATATATCTCTTTGTAGAATTGCTGTTATTTATTTTTTCATAAGCTATTAGTCACATCTGCATTGTGGTAATGATGTTTGGAATGTGTTCCTCTTACAAAAAAATAAAGCAACCTTTTCCAAGAATGCACAACTGGGGTACATAATAGACGGCTCCTTGTGAAACTAGAATAGAAAAGAAAAAAATTTTGAATTTATTTAAATTTAAAAAAAATAAATAAAAACTATTTCAAACAACTCCTGTAAGCATTAAGTATCATCATCATCAAATTCCTGCCATGTACCCTCAAAGGGTGTACAGGATATGATAGTACTACATGAAAAAAATTACATCATTACTAACTTCCTATCTGCAATTTTCCCCCAAATCAGTCTGTTACTTGTCAAGACTCCAACATTATCTGATATTATGTTTCTATCGTCTAAGGCACTTTGTACCGTATCAATCCACCTATATCTTGGTCTTCCTCTAGGTCGTTTTCCTGCCTACCTGGCAGAGAACACCTGTTTTGCTAATCTTTCTTTGCCCACTCTGTTTAAGTGACCATACCACCTGAGATTAGCTCTGCTAACACATTCCTGGATGCTGACGATGTCAAGTTCTTTCCTAATATCCTCGTTTTTTAATATGATATTGCCATTGATGCCATCTGTTCATGCCTATAATCTTTCTCAGGACTCTCATATCTGCGGTCTCTAGTCTTTGGTCAAGTGTTTTACTTCTGACCCAGCTCTCAGATCCATATGTTAAAACTGGTTTGAACACTGTCTTCTTTACAGCAAATTTAGTGTTCCGACTAATTTCTCTCTTATTCCATATGAATTTATTCAGTTGACTTCCCACCATACCAGCTTTGCTGATTCTATATTTAATTTACCATCTTCACTAAAAATTGTACCTAAGTAGCTGAAATGTTTTACTTGTTCCACAGGTTCTCCATTCACAACACAATCTAACTGATAAGCTTAGGCGTTGCTGGTTATTCATTACTTATTTTTTCACGGTATTAACAACACCACAAACACTTTTATCAACAAGGATGTTTTATTAACGCTAATATTTCGCTGATTTTCAAATCAGCATCATCAGAGCACAACACACATGTAAACGCGACAGTGAGTGAAACAATATAATTGCAGAAAGACAAAAGATCTAAAGTCCTATTTTTGGCGCCCACTGACGGAAAAAAAAAAAAAAAAAAAAAAAAGAAGAAGCAGTTATACAGGAGTTTTTCTTAGGATAACCGTCTCCCAAATTTTTGGCAAATTAATGCAACCTTATTTGTTAAGGTTGGGAGAATTCTTCAAAGCCATTGCTGACTCAAAAAATAGTCTTTCAGATCTATAACGACTCCTACACAGCACATTCGTTTTTCTCCATCTAATCCTGTGTGAAGGAGTGTCCAAAGCGTGGTCTGCCAGTCCCGACTTGCCATAGTAATAGTAGCGAATGTATCTTTCATGTTCTTCCAGGCGGATGTTCACTGATCTTCCTGTTTGCCCATAATAGGCCAAGTCACAGTCACATGGAACTTCATACACTCCTGGGTGTGCTAAAGGGTGAAGTTTATCCTTTGGTGAGCGGATCAGAGTTGCCAGCTTGACATGAGGCTTGAAGGTGGTGCGAAGGCCATGTTTCACCAATACTTTGGCTATCTTTTCCGATGTACCTCTGATATAGGGAATAGAAATGGTCATGTTGTATTCTTGTGTATTAGGGGGGGGCAAAGTAATGGGCCTATGTAGTATTTTTTCTATTTTGTAGGGATTGTAGCCGTTGGCTAAGAACGTATGGCGCAGGTACTGGAGTTCAGTGGTCAGAGCTGTATCGTTAGAACAAATGGCTCTGGCTCTGTGTGTCATTGTTTTTAAAATGCCGTACTGTTGGACTGGATGATGATGTGATTGTTTATGTAGGTATCTTCCTGTGTGTGTGGGCTTCCTGTAAATAGAAAAAGATAGTGATCCATCTGAAAGGCGGGTGACTAATGTGTCAAGAAATGGTAAACAGTTATTTGATTCTTTTTCTACTGTGAAGTGAATTTTGGGGTGTTGGCTGTTTAGGTAGGTGACAAAAGCATCCAAAGTGTCTTGTCCATGGGGCCAGATGGCAAACACATCATCTACATAGCGCAACCACACTAGTGGCTTGTATGTAGCTGTGGTAAGTACTTTGTTTTCAAAGTGTTCCATGTAAAAATTTGCTAACGGGGGGAGAGGGGGGAACCCATAGCACTACCATTAATCTGTTTGTAGAATTTCCCCCCCCCCCATGTAAAGTAACCTGCATTCATGGTAAATTGAAATAATTCAAAAATATCTGGGGGAAATTTAGACTTGATTAATTCAAGAGTGTCTATAAGTGGTACATTGGTAAATAGGGAGGTGACATCGAAACTAACCATTATGTCTGAATTTTTTAGGATTAGATTTTTAACCAGTGTTTTGAAATGGATAGAATTTTTTACAAAAGTAGAGGAGTTGCCAGTAAGAGGGGCAAGCGACTTCGCTAAATGCCGGGCCAGTTTATATGTGGGACTATCTATGCTATCAACTATGGGGCGTAGGGGAACATTAGTTTTGTGGATTTTTGGTAATCCATAAATGCGGGGTGTTTTAACATGAATTGGTTTTATTTTCCTGATGATTTCTTTGGGCCATGATGTCACTTTTTTTAGTAATTTTCGGACTTTTTTCTTTTGCGTCATTGTAGGGTCTCGATGTATACTTTGATACGTAGAACTGTCACATATGAGATCTTGCATTTTTTTGTTATACTCTTCTTTATTCATGATAACTGTTGCATTTCCTTTATCGGCTTTTGTAATAATAATATTTTTATTATTGTATAACTTTTTTAGGGCAGTTATTTGCTTATGTGGTATATTACTTTTTGGAGGCTTAGCTTTGTTTTTAATACTTGCTATGTCTAGTCGCACGTTGTTGGCCATTGCTGGCGGAAGATCGTGGATACCCCGTTCTACTTTCATCATAATTTCTAGTTTAGGAATTTGTTTGGGCGCGACGGCAAAGTTATGTCCTAAACTGAGGGCGTTTTTGGCTTCTTCAGTGAGTGTTTCCGACGATAGGTTTACGACCACGTGGTCTCGTCGAAGTTGCGGTCGGGACTTCGTATGTTGGCGCTGTTGTAGTAGTTCAAATTTTTTTAGGTGCTTGCTTTTAACTTTTGTGAATTCTTTTTTTGCTGCAACTTTGGAGATCTGCTGTAGGACCGTCCATATTTCAAGATTTAACACGTTAGTTAGTTCTTGTTGTAGAGCTGTGTTAGCGCTGTTTAGCTTACTAAGCTCTATGCGAGTAGCGGTGATTTGTTCTCGAAGAAGCGCTAAACTCGCCCGTCGATAAATACGATGTGCCTTTGCCGATTGCAACTTTTCTTTGTTGCGCTATGTAGATGATGTGTTTGCCATCTGGCCCCATGGACAAGACACTTTGGATGCTTTTGTCACCTACCTAAACAGCCAACACCCCAAAATTCACTTCACAGTAGAAAAAGAATCAAATAACTGTTTACCATTTCTTGACACATTAGTCACCCGCCTTTCAGATGGATCACTATCTTTTTCTATTTACAGGAAGCCCACACACACAGGAAGATACCTACATAAACAATCACATCATCATCCAGTCCAACAGTACGGCATTTTAAAAACACTGACACACAGAGCCAGAGCCATTTGTTCTAACGATACAGCTCTGACCACTGAACTCCAGTACCTGCGCCATACGTTCTTAGCCAACGGCTACAATCCCTACAAAATAGAAAAAATACTACATAGGCCCATTACTTTGCCCCCCCCTAATACACAAGAATACAACATGACCATTTCTATTCCCTATATCAGAGGTACATCGGAAAAGATAGCCAAAGTATTGGTGAAACATGGCCTTCGCACCACCTTCAAGCCTCATGTCAAGCTGGCAACTCTGATCCGCTCACCAAAGGATAAACTTCACCCTTTAGCACACCCAGGAGTGTATGAAGTTCCATGTGACTGTGACTTGGCCTATTATGGGCAAACAGGAAGATCAGTGAACATCCGCCTGGAAGAACATGAAAGATACATTCGCTACTATTACTATGGCAAGTCGGGACTGGCAGACCACGCTTTGGACACTCCTTCACACAGGATTAGATGGAGAAAAACGAATGTGCTGTGTAGGAGTCGTTATAGATCTGAAAGACTATTTTTTGAGTCAGCAATGGCTTTGAAGAATTCTCCCAACCTTAACAAATAAGGTTGCATTAATTTGCCAAAAATTTGGGAGACGGTTATCCTAAGAAAAACTCCTGGATAACTGCTTCTTCTTCTTCTTTTTTTTTTTTTTTTTTTTTTTTTTTTTTTTTTTTTTCCCGTTAGAGGGCGCCAAAAATAGGACTTTAGATCTTTTGTCTTTCTGCAATTATATTGTTTCACTCACTGTCGCGTTTACATGTGTGTTGTGCTCTGATGATGCTGATTTGAAAATCAGCGAAATATTAGCGTTAATAAAACATCCTTGTTGATAAAAGTGTTTGTCGTGTTGTTAATACCGTGAAAAAATAAGTAATGAACATTCACAACACAGTTGACATTTTCACTGATTCTGCCTATTTTCATTGTCTTTGTCTTTTTATTGCTGACCTTCATACCATATCTATTACAATAACTATTCAATTTAGTCAGAGAATCTTGGAGACTTGTAGCGGATTTATTTAGAAGTATAACATCATCCGCATAAAGCAAAGAGCTGACATTAACATCTCCAATTTTGATATCATGTTTAATACCACTTTCCTTCATAATGTGATCCATATAGATAATGAATAACAGAGGGGATAACGTACATCCTTGTCTCACACCAGATTTAACATTAAACCATCTTCCTGTACTTCCTTCAGTTCTAACTTACAACTCAAATAAAGACTAAGTATTGCTTGATATAATGCCCCATTGACACCATATAACTGCAGCGTATTGAATAGCTTGTCTCTTGGCACCTTATCATATGCCTTTTCCAAATTGACAAAACTTAAATACAGATCTTTGTTATATTCCCATGATTTCTCCACTATTTGTCATAAAATGAAGATCTGATCCTGACAGCCTCTATTTGACCTGAATCCAGCTTGTTCTTCACCAAGCTTTTCTTCCACAATTCTTCTTAACCGTTTCTCAAGTATACTTGCATAGATCTTGCCAGGAACACACAGTAGGGAAATACCTCTGTAATTCTCACATTCAGTTTTATTTCCCTTTTTATATGTGGGTACTATGAGAGCTCTACTCCAATCATCGGGAATTCGTCCCTCTGTCCAGGCATTCTGAACTATGCAGTGCAGCCACTGTAAGACTTTTATACCACCACACTTCAGCATTTCTCGCCGAATATCATCTACTCCTGCTGCCTTTCCACATTTCAAGCCTTTGATGGCTTTTTCTGCTTCAAGTATGGATATGTATTCCTGACTGCATGCCTCGTCAGTCTTTTTTACCACTGTGCTGTCATCACTGCTTGTTTCATTTAGCAGTTTTTCAAAGTAATTACTCCATACTTCCAGGATATTTTTTTCTCCTGTTTTCATGTCACTTTTATCATCTCTAACTCCTTTTACAGCACTCTTTCCTCCATTCCTAAGCTTCTTCAACAACCTCCAGAATATTTTGCCACCTTCTTGATATTTATTTTCTATATTCTTGCCAAAGTCCTCCCATGACTTTTGTTTAGCTAGTTTTACACACTGTTTAGCTTTCTTACATTTGTCTCTGTATTCTGTAAGAGTAAAAGCTGACTTATTTGCCAGGAACTTTTGATATGCTTTCTTCTTTTCCTTCACTGCCTCTTTAACTTCCTGTATCCACCAGGGAGTTCTGATTTTTTTATCTTTGCAGACAACCTCACCACATGCCTCTCTGGCAGAATCAATCACTGTTTCCTTCAGAGTTTGCCACTGAATCTCCAAGGTTTGATTCCTGTTCCCCAACTCTTTCATTTTCTTTTCAATAATATTTCTGTATTTTAGTCTACAGTTCACATCTGAGAGCTGCTCAACTTTTATTCGCTTTAAAACTTTCTTACATGTTATTCTTTTCAATATGAAATTCAATTTTATCCTGCTCAAGACTAAATAGTGATCACTTCCAATTTCAAATCCTCTGTACGCTCTAGTGTCCTGCACCAGGGAGAAAACAGCACTGTCAACAATAACATAGTCAATGAGACTTTTCTTATTACTTGCCTCTTCTTTCCATGTGAATTTGTGCACATTTTTATGTTGGAACATGGTATTAGTAATAACCAGTCCATGTCCTGAGCAGAAATCCAACAGATATTTGCCATTATTATTAGCTTTGCTCTTTTCTCCAAATTTTTCCAAAATATTTTTGTATGTCTGACAATCACTTCCCACTCTGCTATTTAGATTCCCAACAAGGACCAACTTTTCCTTTTTCATTGTGTCAGTTGCTTTTTCTAAAGCCTCAAAAAATTCCTCCACTTCTACCTTAGTAGAACCTTCTGTGGGACCACAGGCACAAATAAGTCTCATTGTCCAGTTCCCCATTCTGATATTTGCCCACATTACTCTACTTGAGACTGAGTGCCATTCAAGAAGATTAGCCTCGTATTTTGTGTTGAATACTATGGCTACTCCTTCTTTTCCTTGATTGTCATATTCTTAATTTTGCTGCCCCAAGCTCTTCAGTGACACTTTCAAAATTGTCATTTTTTATGCTTCTTAAATTTAAGTTATACAGTGCTTAATTACAGGTTAAAGACGTAGACTGAAGATAGATAGTGAATAGTGATAGTAAAATAGACTGAAAATAAATACTGAATATTATTATTAGACTGACATCTCAAGTCCAGAATTTCGTTTGTAAGGAAGTGAAGTAGACTGAAGATAAGATAATGAACTATTAGACCAGCATCTCAGTGCTGTGTAAGAGTTCTTCTCTGCAATGTACAAAGACATTGCCGAGAAGCCTAGCAAATATTTTACTAACTACTGACTGTTATTTATTCATGCAATATCATCATACTTTCTAATAGTTATAGTAAATTTCCTCCATTTCATGGCAATGTTTAGATTTTCTTGTTGTTGCTGTCATTATTGAAAATACAAGGGGGGGGGAGCAGGGCAGTATTTAGATTTTCCCGAGGTGCTAGAGTGCTCCAGGAACCTCTCATTGTTTTGGACCCTTAAATTGGCATTAATTTTTGCCCCCCCCCCAGCTAGAGCCTCGTTTACGTGTGCATAAGTGAATGAGGCTCTTCTAAGTGAACTTTTCAGCCCTCACGGCCCTGGAAAGCGGGGCTGAAAAGTTCTGATAAATTGTTCTGACATGATTCTACCTTATCATTGTCAATTCCTTCATGGTGATTATCATAACCTTTCAGCACACTTATACTGAGATAACCCAAACCAAATTGTTTCAGTTATGTATTACAAGAGAGACAAAGACATTTTCTTTTCCATAACAATAATATTTAGAAGAGAAAAAAAATTAGAGGAATTGCCTACCTCTGCTATATTGTTAAAATTCAATGAACTGATTTACATAATTGGCTGACTTCAATAAAATCTCCAAGTATTATTACTATTATTATTATTATTCAGCCTATTATTATTATGCCTCCATGGAGTCAAAATACTCATCATGGGAGGTCCTTCTTAGGAAACACAAAGTCTATCATACCACTCATTGAACAACCCTCAAACCACTCCTCACCCTCTTGCACACAGCTTCCTTCTGCCACTTCCAGGGATGGCTCCTTGTCATCACTCCTTCCAGCTGTTCCACCAAGCAAAATAACTCCCCAGTGTCAACCACGTAACTACTTCTCAACAGTTTAACAGTCTCAATCATATCACCTTTCCTTCTTCTATCTACCAAATCAGTATTGCAGCAATCCTTTGGGTTACCTTCACTACTTTTGCAATATGCTCCCTGAATTTCAGGTTTCTATCAATCATCAACCGCAGATCTCTTGTCTCCCTACTTCCTCCAGTACAGCTTCTCCAATCAAGTATGCAGCTTCCTATCGATGTATCCCACTTCAAGACTTGACATTTTGCTGCATTAAACCAAAATCCCCCATTCATTTGCCCATCTGTCTAGCTTATTCAAATCCTCTTGCAGGGCTATCACATCTGCACTATTACTAATAACCCTTCCCTGCTTCACATCATCTGCAAACAACTGAATATCGCCATGCAATACATTGACAATGTCATTGATATAAAGGTTAACAATACAGGTCCTAGTACTGAGCCCTGTGGGATCCTACTTGTAACCTTCTGCCTCCTTGATACTGCCGCACCATACACAACTCTCTGATATCTATCAGATCGAAAATCCTGAATCCAGTTGACTAACCCGACATCTAAAGCCATGTGCTACAACTTAAATAACATCCTATCATGTGGTACCCTGTGAAATGCCTTTACAAAATCCAAAAGAATTGCAGCATATGCCTTTCCCTTATCAACTGCTCTTGTCACTATTATAAAAGGCAATTATATTACTAAAGCAAGAGTGCCCCTTAATGATTCCATGTTGACTATTACAGATAACATTACCCATCTTAACAACTACTGATGAAACAGAAACTGACCTATAATTAGACACTTCCAGTCTGCTACCGCTCTTATGCAATGTCGCTATTCTACCATCCTTCCATTCTTTGGGTACCTTTCCCGTAGCCAGATTTTCATTGAAAAACCAGATCAATGGAGCTGTCAGTTCTTTAGCACATTCTCTCAAAACCCATTTTGAAATACCATCCAGTCCCACAGCTTTACTGACATCCAGAGTGCTCAGTATTTGGAACACACTCTCCTCTTGCAGCTCTTAACGTCGAACCTGCCCAATTCCTCTAGTAGTAAAACTTAGTTCTCCAGGATGAAGTTGTTCAATGAACAATAATATGTTCATTGAACAACTCCACTATGTTCTCTGCATCAATCACTCAATTCCCATTTTTATCCTGCAATATCATTCTTCCACAATCATTTCTCCTCTTACTGGCCACATAGCAAAAAAATTCCTTAGAATTTTCTTTGGATCTTAGCGCCAATCTCTTCTCATATTCCAGTTTTGTCTTCCTTACCATACTAGTCACTCTCCTGGCCTGAGTCTTATATTCTTCATACTTCTGCACTCCACCCCTCTCCTTATTTCTCTTTTGTAATCTTTTTTTCGCCTGCAGTTCCTGTTTGATATTGTTTCTCAATTACTTCACACCAAATTGTGTCCTCTTCTTCACTCATGGAATACAGCTTACTATTGCTTCTAACAAATATTCCTTCACAATTTCCCAACCACTACTGATATCCTGGCCTTCCAATTCCACCCTCCATGGAACGTATAGAATTTTTTTTTTTCCTAATTGAAATTTAATGCACATATTTTAAAGTATTATACAATAATGCAGTGTTCTATTTGTTCCTAGAATTAGTATGTTTTTTTTTTTTTTGTGCTACAGGTGCAGTAGATCTTGATGCTATTGAAGATCCTGTTGAGAGAGCAGCAACTGAAGGGATGATCAATAACTTTGGGCAAACACCTTGCCAGCTTTTAAAGGTAATTAACAAGCATTTAGTAATTAGATGGTAGATTATAAACTGTAAAAGAACAGTTACCATAATTTGATTTTAATGCAGCTCACAAACAACTAGGTGACAAACAACTTGATGACCAGACATTTGGGTGACAACTAACTACAGGTATCTTTTCCAATATATATTATCGCTTTATAATAGATATCTCTTTCATTCTCTATCATCTGCTGGCCTGAGCCTATACAGGCTAGATGATAGTGGTGTCCCTCACTAATATTGTGGGAGTATTTGAACTGTTGTTCAAATGCATTCATTGTCATTCAGAATCATTGTTTCTGAATGACAGAAACAATGATTTCATGAAACTTGAGGATGTTGCTGATTAGAGGGGAATGCCTATGATTTTTATTGCTGGATGAAATATGGACGGATTAGCATGACAGTGAAGGTGCTATATTTGAGATTATTATAACTCATAAGATCTTAGCTGCTTTTGAAACTTAAAATTTCAAACACAAGCACTATTTTACTGCTTAACTATAAAATAATAATAGATTACAAAAATAAAGAGCAACAAGGCTTCAATTTGGCGATGCAAAATCACATAAGCAAAGTGATTATTAAATCCATTATTTCAAAGTTGAATGTAGAAACTATGATAATTTTGTAAGGTAAGTGGAGCAGAGAACTTATGGGAATACATTCCCCAGCATTCATGAGTTGCCTTAGTGTGGACTACTTAAAATACATAGGTGCCATTTATTATCCTTTCTTTTAATAATGATTTTCTGAATTGCTTTGTCTAAAGACCCTCTTGTTACTGAGAAGATTCAATTTCAACAAGTAGTATTACTATTTGGGGTGCTTAAGGGTCAAAGCTGTATAACTGAGAGGAGACCTCGACATAGCCTTTAAAGGAATGCAGAGAACTGACCAGGGCTTCTGACCTAATGTCCAATCCACACCTTCTCGTGGTGCACCCTGTTGGGTATCTACCTGGATACTGAATGAACAAGGATGGGCTCACAATTTAGGATTTAGCCGACCAAATTGTATTCCTATTGGTTAAACCAAAATACAAAATGATAGTACAACATGACAAAATGTCATGCTGACTGGGGCGTCATCCTGTTAAACAAGGCCCCCGTTGTTTTCGCCAGGGAACCAGGGCGAACAGTGAAAAGTCAGCTACTGGAGCAAATCCTAAAACACACCCCAACTCAATATCACCAGAGTTAAAGATCGCCACTATCAACATAAGAAGCCTGAATGGCAAAGAGATGGAGCTAGCATAGGAATTTGATAAGTACCAGATCAACATAATAGCGGTGACTGAAACAAAAAAGACAAAAACTGGTGAGATCTTTCTGAGCAGTAAATACAAAATGTTATATTCAGGCAATGACAATCAAGGTAAAGAAGGAGTAGCTATAGTATTCAACACAAAATACGAGGCTCATTTTCTTGAATGGCAGGCAGTGTCAAGTAGAGTGATGTAGGCAAATATCAGAATGGGGAACTTGAAGGTTCTACTAAGATAGAAGTGGAGGAATTTTTTGAGGCTCTAGAGAAAGCTACTGACACAATGAAAAAGGAAAAGTTGGTCCTTGTTGGGAATGTAAATAGCAGAGTGGGAAGTGATTGTCAGACATACAAAAATATTTTGGGAAAATTTGGAGAAAAGAGCAAAGCTAATGATAATGGCAAATACCTGTTGGATTTCTACTCAGGATATGGGCTGGTTATTGCTAACACCATGTTCCAACATAAAAATGTGCACAAATTCACATGGAGAGAAGAGGCAAGGAATAAGAAAAGTCTCATTGACTATGTTATTGTTGATAGTGATGTTTTCTCCCTGGTGCAGGACACCAGAGTGTACAGAGGATTTGAAATTGGAAGATCACTATTTAGTCTTGAGCAGCATAAAATTGAATTTCATATTGAAAAGAATGACATGTAAGAAAGTTTTAAAGCAGATAAAAGTTGAGCAGTTCTCAGATGTGAACTGTAGACTGAAATACATAAAGATTATTGAAGGAAACATGAAAGAGTTTGAGAACAGGAACCAAACCTTGCAGATTCAGTGGCAAGCCTTGAAGAAAACCCTGATTGATTCAGCCAGAGAGGCATGTGGTGAATTTGTGTGCAAGGATAGAAAAATCAGAACTGCATGATGGACACACAGGAAGTTAAAGAGACAGTAAAGAAAAAGAAGAAAGCATATCAAAAGTTCCTGTCAAATAAGTCAGCTTGTGCTCTCAGAGAATACAGAGATAAATGTAAGAAAGCTATGCACTGTGTAAAACTAGCTAAACAAAAGTCATGGGAGGACTTTGGCAAGAATATAGAAAATAAATATCAAGAAGGTTGCAAAATATTCTGGAGGTTGTCGAAGAAGCTTAGAAATGGAGGAAAGAGTGCTGTAAAAGGAATTAGAGATGATAAAGGTGATGAAAATGGAAGAAAAAGATATCCTTGAAGTATGGCATAATTACTTTGAAAAACTGCTAAATGAAACAAGCAGTGATAGCACATTGGTAAAAAAACACTCAACAGGCATACAGTCATGAATACATATCCATACTTGAAGTAGAAAAAGCCATTAAAGGCTTGAAATGTGGAAAGGCTGCAGGAGTAGATGATATTCGACCAGAAATGCTGAAGTATGATGGTATAAAAGTCTTACAGTGGCTGCACTGCATAGTTCAGAATGCCTGGACAGAGGGACGAATTCCAGATGATTGGAGTAGAACTCTCATAGTACCCATATATAAAAAGGGGAAATAAAACTGACTGTGAGAATTACAGAGGTATATCCCTACTGAGTGTTCCTGGTATGATATATGCACATATACTTGAGAAACGGTTGAGAAGAATTGTGGAAGAAAAGTTTGGTGAAGAACAAGCTGGATTCAGGTCAAATAGAGGCTGTCAGGATCAGATCTTCACTTTATGACAAATAGTGGAGAAATCATGGGAATATAACAAAGATCTGTATTTAAGTTTTGTTGATTTGGAAAAGGCATATGACAAGGTGCCAAGAGAGAAGCTATTCAATATACTACAGTTATATGGTGTCAATGGGGCACTATATAAAGCAATACTTAGTCTTTATTTGAGTTGTAAGTCAGTAGTTAGAATTGAAGGAAGTACAAGAAGATGGTTTAATGTTAAATCTGGAGTGAGACAAGTATGTACATTATCCCCTCAGTTAGTCATTATCTATATGGATCTCATTATGAAGGAAAGTGAAATATTAAACATGAAATCAAAATTAGAGATGTTAATGTCAGCCCTTTGCTTTATGCAGACAATGTTATACTTCTAAATAAATCCGCTACAAGTCTGCAAGATTCTCTGACTTAATTGAATAACTGTTGTAATAGATATGGTATGAAGGTCAGCAATAAAAAGACAAAGACATTGAAAGATGTTGAAAGTTTATTTTTCACTTGGTCAGACTATAATAAATTTAGTTTAATCCTGTATCCAAGTGTGTGCAAACAAAGTTTGCACCTGAAAGTATCTTCAGGACTGGGGTAAAGTGGTACAACACCAGGCAACTCGTTGCAAAGGTGGAGCAAGCCACCAACACTCCTATCTCAGTATCTCCCATAACGCTACATCTCCTTGCGGATATGTATAATGTTATGCATTAAGGGAAGGACCACTACCCAGATTAGTTTCGACCTTTATTGAATTTCTTCAGTGAGAGCCAGGCTCAAGTGGAGATACCAAGGCAGAAGCATTACAAGGTCATCTCCTCCTATAGGAGCTGCCAAACGGTGTGCCACCTTTTTATTAAATTACTGGATTTAGAGAAAGATGTTGAAAGTTTATTTTTCACTTCGTCAAACTATAATAAATTTAGTTTAATCCTTTATCCAAAAGGAAAACTTTCTCCAAAAGTTTTGCATTATGGGAGATACTGAGACAGGATTTATCCTAAAAGATAAATCCAAAAGGAAAACTTTATCCAAATGTGTTTCATTATGGGAGATACTGACATGCAAGGAGTTGCCCGGTGTTGTACCACTTTACCCCAGTCCTGAAGATACTTTTAGGCGCAAACTTTGTTTGCACACCACTTGGATAAAGGATTAAACTAAATTTATTATACTCTGACCAAGTGAAAAATAAACTTTCAGCATCTTTCTCTAAATCCAGAGTAATTTAATAAAAAGGTGGCACACCATTTGGCAGCTTCTATAGGAGGAGATGACCTTGCTAATGCTTCTGCCTTGGTATCTCCACTTGGGCCTGGCTCCCACTGAAGAGACCTCAATAAAGGTCGAAACTAGTCTGGGTAGTGGCCCTTCCCTTAATGCATAACATTATATATATCTGCAAGAAGATGTGTTTTCCATTGTGGGAGATACTGAGATAGGAGTGTTGGTAGCTTGCTCCACCTTTGCAAGAGAAGTTGCCTGGTGTTGTACCACTTTACCCCAGTCCTGAAGATACTTTTAGGCACAAACTTTGTTTTCACACACTTGGATAGTGGATTAAACTAAATTTATTAAAGACAATGAAAATAGGTGGAATCATTGAAAATGTCAACTGTGTTTTGAATGGGAAATCTGTGGAACAAATAAAATATTTCAGCTACTTAGGCACAAGTTTTAGTGAAGATGGTAAATTAAATATGGAAATAGACAATGGAATCAGCAAAACTGGTATGGTGGGAAGTCAACTGAATAAATTCATATGGAATAAGAGAGAAATTAGTCGGAACACTAAATTTGCTGTAAAGAAGACAGTGTTCAAACCAGTTTTAACATATGGATCTGAGAGCTGGGTCAGAAGTAAAACACTTGATCAAAGACTAGAGACCGCAGATATGAGAATCCTGAGAAAGAGTATAGGCGTGAACAGATGGCATCAATGGCAATATCATATTAAAAACGAGAATATTAGGAAAGAACTTGATATTGTCAGCATCCAGGAATGCGTCAGCAGAGCTAATCTCAGGTGGTATGGTCACTTAAACAGAATGGGCGAGGAAAGATTAGCAAAAGAAGTGTGCTCTGCTAAGTTGGCAGGAAAACGACCAAGAGGAAGACCAAGATATAGGTGGATTGATACGGTACAAAGTACCTTAGACAATAGACATATAAGATCTGGTAATATTGGAGTCTTGACAAGTAACAGACTGGTTTGGAGGAAAATTGTAGATAGGAAGTTAGTAATGATGTAAATTTTTCATGTAGTACTATCATATCCTGTACACCCCCTTGAGGGTACATGGCAGGAATTTGATGATGATGATGTATTACTATTTACATTTATTCCTCTCCATAGTTATAAAGATGATGCAGCATTTGTCTTCACTTGGAAAAACCTGTGTTCAAATCCTTTATAGGTAACAAGGAACTTTTATATAGGTTTTAAAGCTGAAGACAAGTTTATCCAGTTAGTCTGTCAATCATAAGCAATTTAATAAATTTTGAGATTTCATATTAGGGAAGTTCATTACATTTTAAATTTAAATATCTGAGTTTTATTTTTTTAGGAGCCTCATCCAAAGAGAATGTCTTTCCCAGAAGCTGTGACAAAAATGTTAAAATCTGAAACTCGACCTCCAAATCTCTTTCTTTTTCTTCAGAACTTGAAAATTTTTTTTGTAGAGGTAAGTAGAATGTGTTGCATGTCTGATTATTTGAATTTGTTTTAAATAATAAGTATAATTTTATGTTAATGGCAAACACAGAATATTGTAGATGAAATTGTCAGATATTAAAATATGTCATTCCATTCATGTTTTAGTATTTAATTATTCATAAAAAAATTTATAACATGATTATTATTCCTGTTTTTTCTCTTCCATCCATAATCTACTTTATAAAGATAATGGTGAAGACAGAATTATATATTCAATGGACTCTTTCTTGTAAATATGTTGAAAGCTGACCTGGTTGGCCAAGTGGTTATTGTATCCACTCTCCAGCCAAGAGGCTGCGGGTTCAAATTCCACATAGGCATGGATGTTTGTGATTGTCCTCTCCCAATACGGACTGGGTCACCATGGGAGTAGTAGACGCAAAACCTCCCGCAATGGGAGAAGCCTTCACCCTGCAGTGGGTAGAAAAATAGACTGTTAATTTTTTTTTTTTTGTAAATGCCGAAATAACTCTTTTCCTTTGTGTAGATGCAAACATCATTGATCACTTGTAGCTTAGTCAATAATGATTTTTGTTACTAAAATAAAGATCCAGAAGGATTCAGTTCGATGATGCAAAATTACATATGCAAAGTGGATATTAGATCCAGCATTATTTCAAAGCAGAATGTAGAAACTATGAGTTTCATACGGTAAGTTGACCAGAGAGCTTACAGGAATACACTCCCTGGCATTCACCAGTCGTGTTAGTGTGCACTACTTAAAAGACATAGGTGCCACCCAAGCGTCTATATATTTGCCTTTTATTAGTCCATTTTGATAAGATTTCACTGGCCTGACAGCTGTTTTGAATTGGTTTATTCTCTTCAGAGACTAGGCAGAAACCTTAAGCGAACAAAAACTCTCGTTCAGTACTAAGGAACTGGAAATGTCAGAGAAGTATATTTTTCGTAAGCAAACTGTAGGTCAGTGCATAAAAGTAATTACTAAAATAAAGAGTCAAAAGGATTCAGTTCGGTGATGCAAAATTACATAAGCAAAGTGGATATTAGATCCAGCATTATTTCAGAGCCAAGTATAGAAACTATGAAAGTTACATTAGGTAAGTTGACCAGAGAGTTACTTTTACGCACCGACTGAGAGTTCGGAGACGCATATCCGGACACTCTGGGGAGGGGGTCCATATATTCTCCTCCTATTGCTCCATTTTGATAAGGTTTCACTGCCTGACAGCTGTTTCGAATTGATTTCAGAGACCAGGCAGAAACCTTAAGAGAGCAAAAACTCTCATTCAGTAATAAGGAATTTGAAGTGTCGGAGAGGTGTATTTTTTGTAAGCGAACTCTCGGTCAGTGCGTAAAGTATTTACTAAATAGCCAAAAAGCTTCATTTTGGCAATATAAAATTATATAAATTAAGTGAATATTAAATTCAACATTATTTCAAAGCCAAATACAGAAACTATAAAAGTTTCGTACAAAATTTCACCATAGAGCTTACGGGATTTATATAATTTTATTGATTTATTTATATAATTGATTTATATAAATCAATTATAATTATAAATATAACTTATTAATTAAATTGATTTATATAACCACTTGATTTACATAATTTTACATCACTGAAATGAAGCTTTTGGGCTCTTTATTTTAGTAAATACTTTATGCACCGACTGAGAGCTCGCTTACGAAAAATACACCTCTCCTACACTGTGAGTTCCTTAATACTGAATGAGAGTTTTTGCTCTCTTAAGGTTTCTGCCTGGTCTCTGAGGAGAACCAATCAGTTTGAAACAGATGTCAGGCCAGTGAAACCTTATCAAAATGGAGCAATATGAGGAGAATATAGGAATGCTTGGTGGACAGTGACTTGAAGTTTAGAGATCACATTATTATTACATAACACCTCCAGGGAGGCCAAGGACTCATCGAGGGAGGGCACCCACTCCACAACTCTGTCACCGCCACTCAATCCGCCAACTGACCACAACTACACAAACGGCATCTGCCGCCGACCACCACCACCACTAGTATTTCCAAAGACAATCGCAAACATCCATGCCCACGGTAGGATTCGAACCTTTTGGCTGGAGAGCAGATATACTAACCACTCGGCCAACCAAGCTGGCACATTGCTAAAATTGTAAGAACATCCCAAAGATTATGGCAATAATGAGTAGGACATTGACATACAGAAGCAAAGAGGTTATGTCTCCTTTGTATCCTTTGTATAAAACTTTGATCAGGCCACATATGTACTACTGTGCACAAATTTGGTCACCTGGTTTTCAGGGTTGTGAAGCTGTATTGGAGAAAGAGTCCATAGATGATTTACCAAGTTAATGTCATATATTCTGGAATATCAGATACGAGCAGAGGTTCAGGGAAAATGCAATTTACAGAGCCTTGTGAATAGAAGAATAACAGGGGATATGATTGAGACATATAAGTTGGTGCAGAGTTGTTACCAGATAAATGTGGAGAAGCTAATTCATAGAGTAGAGGGAGGCAAAGGTAGAACTAGAGGCCATCCATGGAGACTGTATAAGGAAGGTGTGAGCACAGAAGTGAGAAGCAAGTTCTTCCCTTGAAGAAATGAAGAATGGTTAGTAAGTTTAATGCATTGCCTGAAAGTGTGGTGAGTGTAGAAATTGTGATTAGGTTCAAGGTATGGTTAGATAATCTTTTGGTATGAGAGATTATCGATCTCCTGTGATGAATCTTTTTAGTTCATAGAAGCGAGATGTTAATAGAAAACTATACATTAATATCTCTAATATTAACAAAGGACCTTATTGTCAAGCACGGGTTCTTGCTTTCACTTGTAAGGTGATGCATTCATAGTTGTGCAACTGTGAGCAGGATTAAAACTTTGGTTATGTTTAGATTATTGGGATTTAGCATTAGCTTTATACCATATATTTCCTATCTGCCTCATAGTAAGAATTTTCTGTCTTTCTCGTGGTAATAATGATATAAGATTTCTGAAACATTCCATAATACTTAGTATCTTTCAGAATAGCTATCATCGGGATTGACTGAAGCTAGCATGCAATTTGAAATTACTTTGATTTCAAATCTCTGGTATTCTGTCTTTGACATGTTCTTGGATATGCTTGTGAATTAGCTTTTTCAATCACCCATAGCATGCATCATTAAAAGTGAACCTTACAGGATAACTCTCTCCCTCCTCCTCCTCCTCCAAGGTATTTTAGGAGAACCATGTTTAATTTTTATAGAATAA
Organism: Typopeltis vanoorti; assembly: GCF_054136105.1. Taxonomy (NCBI): domain Eukaryota; kingdom Metazoa; phylum Arthropoda; class Arachnida; order Uropygi; family Thelyphonidae; genus Typopeltis; species Typopeltis vanoorti. The sequence continues at coordinate 173,190,912 of NC_143550.1, forward strand.
AGGATTACATTTTGATAAAGGGAAGAAAAGTGAACAATATGAAAGTGAGCAGCAATGTTTAGATTTTATACTCTTTGAAGATTCTAACTGGTTTGTTTATTGTATAACCATCAGATAAGAAATAACATGTCTAATTTCTTTATTATTTGTGCAACGAGTTGGTAAATCAGAGCAAAGCAGTCTTCTGTCAGTTAACTCTTACTGGCATCTGATGTGTTGTTTTGTGGTAAACATGTGCATGCAAATACTTAGAACTTGAAGCAGAAAAATGCCAAAGTCTATGTATGAGATCATGGAAACAAATTAAAAGGACAGATGGAAAAGTAATTATTTGAATAGAAATGTAGCCACATCTATCTTCAACCAACACCATAACCAAGCTGAAAGACTCCCGGTATCTTAAGGATGCTTAATAAAATAAAATGTACATCCTTACTAATATGATATAGAGAGAAAAATCTAAGAGTACACAGATCATTTTAGATCTCATTTGTTTGAACATAAATATTTAATTTTTCTTATTATTACACAGGTATGATTCAGCTGCTTCACAAGTGGGAGTACAAACTCGTATACAGCACTCTTTGTTCTTTTAAGCTACCAGAATCTGCTCACTATGTATTTATTAATGGCAGTGATGTTGGTGTGTAATTTTCTGTTGTTGTTTTTTTTTAAGTTTTTTAAAATAAGAACCAAAACATTTTAAAATAAGAACCAAAACAAACTTTCAACAAAATTTTTTGTTGAAAGTTTGTTAATCGTCACTTGGTTATACTATAAATTAAAGATGCCAAGAAATTATATTCTTGGTTTCATCCCTTATTCAAGTGTAAGCAAACAAAGTTTGCACATGAAGTAACTTCACGACTGGGCTACTTGTATATAGAGGCTAATGACTTCACATCAGTTGCCTTAGTATCCCATAATGCAATGCACACATTCTTATGGACATGTATAATGCTATGCATTATGAGAAGGACCACTACCCATACCAGTTTTGACCTTTATTGAGGTGAAAAAGTAAAGGGTTGTTCATCATAGGCCTAGAGTAGTTAGTATAGGGGTGCAAGAGAGCCTGATAGTATTAGGAAAAATAAAAGATGGATAGATAGTATAAAAGATAGAGAAAAGACCCTCCTTTGTATCATCATATAGCCAAAGGCTATCAGTTTTCCTTTTTCCCCTATCTCATATAGATGAACAATCAAAAAACCAATTGAAACTAAATACAAAGATGACTGATACCCATGTGGTTAGCCTTATCTGAGTTAACCAACTTGAGTTGTCTTTCTCTGCCTGGGATTGCTCTCTAGTCATCCCTGCAGTTAATTGACTGTAATACCACATTGAATTAAGAGGACGGAACTATTTAAAAAAACCTCTCATAGTAAGACAGAATTTTATCTCCCCCTGGTGAATATTGCATGATGTGGGTGGTCTACACCATCTAGTCATAAATGTGATATCTCCTAGAATGCTTCTTTCTAAATACAAAAATCGTCTGATTGAACAGTAAAATTTCCACAATACAATATTATAAAGCATTTGGATATCATATTACTAGTTTTCAAATCAGTGTTTCTTTCTAACCGTCCATAAATGGTATTTTAATTCGTTAATTATAAAAATCAAAATTCTCTTCCCATTGCTGACAGGTGGTGGGTAGTGCAAAAAAATAACCTGTAGTAAGCAGTGGACTGCCCAACACATTACATAATCTATTCCAAATATGCAGGGCAAGAGGACAGATGTAGAATGCATGTTCTACTGTTTCCAATCGGTAACAGTTGTCAGGGATTGGATCTGTGATGTTAAAGTACCTCCATTTGATGGTATTGATTGGAAGGTGGCCATATACAATTCTCAAGCAAGATCCCTCCTGTTAGGGTATCTTTGGAACGTCAACAAGTTATGAAAGAAAGTATTGTTGTCAATACCTAACTGTGAAACTTTGTGGTGAAAGAGATTAAAGATTTCTTTATACCAAATTTTACTTTTTTAATGGAAAAAATGTCAATTCCAGAGTGAAGTCTCATCAGTGGGAGCCAGACCCAGAAGTGATACCAAAGTTGAAGTAAATCAGAAATAATATATTATCCATATACAAAGTAGCCAAAAGGTGTCACACACCTTATTATTAAAATACTCTGGATTAGAAATAGACATTGATAGTTTTCACTTAGTTATGCTATAAATTAAAGATGCCAAGAAATTATATTCTTAGTTTCATCCTTTATTCAAGATAAGCAAACAAAGTTTGCGGGTGAATATCCCATAATGCACAGCATTATATGTGTCCATAAGGATATGTGTTCTGCATTATGGATACTAAGCAGTTGATGTGAAGTCATTAGCCTCTATATACAAGTAGCCCAGTCATGAAGTTATTTCATTCCCAAACTTTGTTTGCTTACACTTGGATAAAGGATTAAACCAAGAATATAATTTCTTGGCATCTTTAATTTAAAGTATTTGTTTTATATTTGTGTGTGTGTGTGTGTGTGTGTGTGTGTGTGTGTGTCCTTCTAGCAGTGGCCACATAAACTATTCCTCATATAAACAAAAAAAATGCATTTTTATGTTCTTTTATGAGATCTAGTTTCTCATAAAAATGATAAACTAGATCACAGATTTGAAGAAAGAAAGAGAGAAAATAAAGTTGAATTCAGTATTATGAAGAGATATGTTGATATGTACAAACAATTAAACAACTAGGGAACCTTTTCTTTGTTATAAAGTAGTTCACAAATATCTTTCTTATTTATTACGGCAGGCAACATACTTTCATTTGTAATTGTTATAATTCTTGACCACAGAGATTAATGGATAACTATCTCTTATTTAGAAGTATTGGTCAAGTGTTAATAAACTATTTAATAACCAACTTGTTTTAAAATTGAAGTGAAATTTCTTAGTTGAATTTAAGGGTTGACTTTTCTTATGTATTATTATTTATCATGAGTCCATGAGTCAAGAATGAGTCCATGAGTGTGGACTTGAATGAAGTTAAGAGTAGTAAAATATATGATTAAGGGTATGGAGAGTGGTATGCATGAGGAGTGCTTGGCTGATGGGACAATAGAAAGAGTGGCTTTAGCAATAAAGAGAGGGCATGAAGCAGACAAGATGATAGTTATGGTGGGTACGAATGACCTGAGAGGTAGTATAAATCGGGTAGGAAAAGATTTAAGAACATTATTAGATATTGTGAAGAGGAAAAGTGTCGATGGGAGAATAGTGTGTGTGCTGCCTCGTTTTGACAATTACGAGTTAAGTAGACGAGCAATGATAATGAATGATATGATTGCAAGAATGTGCAGAAAAAGAGGTCTGGAGTTTGTTGATGTTTGGAGTGTGTTTGAAGGAAAAAGGCAGTTGTATGCTAGAGATGGACTGCATCTTAACATGGAAGGACATAAGCAATTGAAGAAGTTATTGTTTTCTGAACAGGTTGAAGTTATTGGGCAGGGAAACTAATATTGAAAAGGTTGAGTGTAAGAGAGAGAAACTTTAGCACTGATTGTGTATTTATTGATCCTTATAGGCTGAATGAATTGCAGAAGAGAGGGGATAAAAATCGGCATAGGACTACGGTAATTAATGACTTATATATCAGTTCTAAAGCCGGTACAAGATCTAGAGGGAATCTGCAATTTTTGTATACCAATGCTAGAAGCATTCGAAATAAGAGAGAAGAATTTTTGGTATTAGTCAGTGAAATCTCACCAAAAGTTGTAGGCATTAGTGAAACTTGGCTGTCAGCAGAAGATGTGGTCACTGGAATTGAATGTGATGGGTACACTATTTTCAGGGAGGATAGAGAAGATAGAACAGGGGGAGGAGTACTGTTGATGATAGCTGATGTGTTGCAGCCAAAGAAAGTAGTATATCATGATGATAGACATGTGAATAAGAGTTCATTTGAGGCAGTCTGGTGCGAAATAGCGACCAACGCAACCAAATATACAGTTGGATGCTGCTATAGGCCAGGGAGTACGGGGGGAGATATTGAATTCATGCATCAGCAACTTAGTGCAATGAGTGAAGGCTTGGTGATTATTATGGGGGATTTTAATTACGGTGATATCAATTGGAAGGAGGAAATATCACGTAGCAAAAAGGAAATGGAATTCATACATCTTCTACGAGATAATTACTTGAAACAGCACGTAACTGAAGGGACACGTGGTGTGAGAGTGTTGGACCTGGTTATTGGTTCAGAGGTTATATGCATAAGTAAGGTGTCCTCGTTACCTCCAGTTGGTGAAAGCGATCATGTGGTATTGACTTGGGAGGTTGCAAAATCTGTGGATTTTTCTATTAAGAAGGGGTATGTACGGAACTACAGGTTAGGCAATTATAACAAGCTTCGGAGTGAGCTTGCAGCCATCCCATGGCAGAACATATTGCAAGGGAAAGATGTTAGCAGTGCTTGGGATAAAATCAGCGGGTATCTGAGGAAAGCAATATCAGATTGTGTCCCCATGGTTAGGAGGTCAAACAAGGCAGGCATTAGATGGATGAGCAGTAGTATCAAGCTTGAACTGCAAAAAAAGAAAATGTTATGGAGAATTTACAAGGAGAAAGGCGATCAGGACACCCATGAGCAGTACAAGGCTCAAGCTAGGAAAGTTACCAGCATAGTAAGAAAAGCTAAATCAGATTATGAGAAGACCTTAGCCAAAGAGATCAAGGGTAATCCCAAAGAGTTCTTCCGCTATGTGGCAAGTAAGAGGAAGAATGACTTCGGAAGGATAACCTTAGTGGGTGCTGATGGTATTGAGGTGACAAAATCAGATGTAATAGTCGAGTTACTGAGTGATCACTTTTCAAAAGTCTATCACCCAAGTGAGGATATCTCTATACCTACAGCAATACCTAATGTGAGAATTGAAGCTAAAGAATCAGAGGTATTAAATATATTGCAAAACTTAAATGCAAACACTGCGGTAGGCTTAGATGGAATATCAGCTCGGGTGTTGCGTGAATGTGCAAATGAATTGTCAACCCCTCTCACCTGGATATTTAACTTAAGTTTGAACTCTGGTATGGTCCCTAGGGAGTGGAAGTTAGGCAAAGTGGTTCCTTTGCATAAGGGTGGCTCTAAAACTGCGGTATTGAATTACAGACCAATCACCATCTCAGGAGTAGTGGTAAAAGTATTGGAAAAGTTGGTTAAAGACAAAATTCAAGAATGGGTGGATCAGGATATGATACTCTATAGAGGCCAACATGGTTTTGTTAAAGGTAGATCCTGCCTTAGCAATCTATTAACTATTCATAATAGAATAACATCTGAGTTGGACAAAGGAACTGGCTACACAGTGGTACTTCTGGATTTTGCTAAGGCTTTTGACAGGATACCCCATAGAACACTGTTACGCAAATTGGAGCAGATGGGAATGGATATTAAATTGGTGATATGGATAGGAGAATGGCTCAGGGAGAGATACCATAAGGTGGTGTATGGCGGAGCCGAGTCCAGAATGAGGCAGGTGACCAGTGGTGTGCCTCAGGGCTCTGTGCTTGGGCCAATGTTGTTTAATTTGTATATAAATGATATAGGAAACGGCTTAAAGGGAGATATTCAGTTGTTTGCTGATGATGCAAAGTTGTGTAGTGCAATAAAAAATCAAGCTGATGTTGAAAGTTTGCAGGAGGATTTAAATAAGCTGGTAAAATGGGCAAAAGAAAATGGATGTCAGTTCAATGTGGAAAAGTGTAAAGTCATGCATTTTGGGATTAAAAGATTACCAGCTGTGTACTACATCGATGGAAAGGTACTCCAAGAGATTGATGAGGCTAGGGACTTAGGGGTATTGGTAGATAGGGAGATGAAGTTCAGAGGACACATTGCTAAGGTGTCCAAGATTGCACATAGGATTACTTGGTTGTTGAGGAACACACTGACATCCAGAGATAAAGAGGTTATTATTCCCCTTTATAAAGCATTGATACTTCCACATTTGGATTACTGTGCTCAGGTCTGGTCACCTGGATTCCTTGGAGATGAGGAGGCTGTGGAGAGGGTTCAGAGAAGAGTGACCAAGTTGGTGAGTGATATAAAAAATGCTCCCTACATTGATAGATTGAGAGCTTGTGGATTGCAGAGATTGGTTGATAGGCGAAGAAGAGGGGATATGATAGAAACATTCAAATTACTAAAAGGTTTTTATAGGATTGATGCAGGGGAAATGTTTCAGCTGTGTGAAAGTGATGGAAGAACAAGAGGTCATCTCTGGAAATTAAAGAAGAGTGTGGTTAACAAAGGTGTCAGAACAAGGTTTTTTGCCTGGAGGGTGGTGAATGAGTGGAATTCATTGCCTGACTTAGTTGTGAGCTCTTCGTCTGTAAATGAATTCAAGAAGAGATATGACAGATATTGTGTTGCTAGTTTGGGTCTCCCGTGATGAGTACTGACTCCATGGAGATACCCGTAATAATAATAATAATAATCAAACAGCAAGGGATTTCAGCTTGGACTCATGAAACTTAATGACACACCTGTACATTGTGGTGTCAAACATGTATCTGAAAGCTTAGAATGGGTAGGGGAATTAAAGGATATGTGCACTGTTTTGAAATCAAATTGAAAGGTTGGGATGAAAAGGAAGTTATCTGAAAAGAAAACGAAGTAGTAATGAGTATAATTAAAAAATAAAGAGTTTCCCTTCCTTTGGGGAATGATAATGACTGAATAAATGAATAATAATGAATAATAAATTCATGGATCATTAGCATATCCAAGTGATTCATAAAAGTGTAATTTAAAAAAAGGCTGAATATTATTTTTTCAAGAATCAAGAAAGTTTAATCAACACATTATAATGCTGCCCTACACCCCATTGAGCAACACAAACACTCACATTCACACACTGTATGGCATTATGGAGACCCAATAATTAGAGGGCTAGTTACTGACAGAGTCCATAAGGTCTGCTATCCGGGTGGGAGAATGAGTATGATGATAATTAAGGCATTGTACATGAGGAAGAAACGAGCAAGAGAGTTAGTTGTGATTGTAGGGACAAACGATCTAACTGAACATAAGAAGGATGTGAGGACGAATATCAGGAGACTGTTGAGAAATGTGAAAGATAACAGTGTAGTAGGAAAGGTTGTCAGTGTGTTACCCAGGTATGATGACGATGAGTTGTGACAGACAGCCAAAATCATGAATGGAATACTAGCAGAGCTGTGTGAGGGAGGGGAAGGGAATGGAGTTTGTGGATGTATGGCACATGTTTGAGGGAAGAATGAAATTATACAGGCATGATGGCTTGCATTTAAATAGATTTGGAGTTAGTGTGCTGGATGAAAGTGTAGTGCACGCAAGTATAGTGTGTGATGCGTGCCAGAGATCAGAAGAAAGAGATGAAGGGAAAAATCAGGAGAGTGATAGCAAAGAGACAGAAGTGATTGGCATTGGAAACTGTAGTAGTGTGAGAGAGGACGAGAGAAACGGGAATACAAGAGGAAATGGGGGAGAGCTCGGATGGACAGGGAGACATGGCATAGAGAGAGTGAATATTGAAAGTGGCAGTGAATGTGTGTATGGAGATGGACTATATTGCAGTGTGGGTGGAGAAGTTGAGACTGAGCAGTTTCAATTTGTATGAAAGCCAGAAGTATCAGAAATAAAGGGGATGAAATGGTTTCAGTGATTGAGTTTATTCTCCCCCAAATCATTGGAATAAGTGAAACATGATTGAATGAAGATGATATCATAACAGGAATAGAAATGGAAGGGTATAGTATTTTTCATGAGGATAGAAAGTGCAGGAAGGGAGGGGGAGTGCTGCTGACAATAGCAAACGAATTAAGTCCACATAAGGTAGACGTGAAAGGGGGAAATAGTGGCAATGGTTATGCGGCATTATGGTGTGATGTGGAGGTTGAGAGGAAGACATATTTAGTTGGATGTTGCCATCAACTTGGTAATGTGGAAGGTGGTGTTTATGAAGAAATGTATAAACAACTTGGATTAGTGAACAAAGGAAGGATAATTATTATGGGTGATTTTAATTATGGTGGTATAGATTGGAATGAAGAGGAAAAGGGAATGAGGAAAATTAATTTCTCGAGTTCTTGAGAGATAACTATCTCAGGCAGCATGTAAAAAAGGGCACACGAGGATCAAGAGTTCTAGATCTCATCCTTTCATCGGAGGATGTAATTGTTAGAAGGGTTTCACATTTTCCTCCAGTTTGTGAAAGTGATCATGAAATAATCACCTGTGTTGTTGCTAGTCATATGCAGACTTTTGTGAGGAAAGGATATATGTGGAATTATAAGGCTGGTGATTATGACAAGTTTAGGAGACAACTTGGAGCTATAACCCCCCCCCCCCCCCACCCCCCCCCCCCCCCACCCCCCCCCCCCCCCACCCCCCCCCCCCCCCACCCCCCCCCCCCCCCACCCCCCCCCCCCCCCACCCCCCCCCCCCCCCACCCCCCCCCCCCCCCACCCCCCCCCCCCCCCACCCCCCCCCCCCCCCACCCCCCCCCCCCCCCACCCCCCCCCCCCCCCACCCCCCCCCCCCCCCACCCCCCCCCCCCCCCACCCCCCCCCCCCCCCACCCCCCCCCCCCCCCACCCCCCCCCCCCCCCACCCCCCCCCCCCCCCACCCCCCCCCCCCCCCACCCCCCCCCCCCCCCACCCCCCCCCCCCCCCACCCCCCCCCCCCCCCACCCCCCCCCCCCCCCACCCCCCCCCCCCCCCACCCCCCCCCCCCCCCACCCCCCCCCCCCCCCACCCCCCCCCCCCCCCACCCCCCCCCCCCCCCACCCCCCCCCCCCCCCACCCCCCCCCCCCCCCACCCCCCCCCCCCCCCACCCCAAACTGCTCTTGTCACTATTATAAAAGGCAATTATATTACTAAAGCAAGAGTGCCCCTTAATGATTCCATGTTGACTATTACAGATAACATTACCCATCTTAACAACTACTGATGAAACAGAAACTGACCTATAATTAGACACTTCCAGTCTGCTACCGCTCTTATGCAATGTCGCTATTTTACCATCCTTCCATTCTTTGGGTACCTTTCCCGTAGCCAGATTTTCATTGAAAAACCAGATCAATGGAGCTGTCAGTTCTTTAGCACATTCTCTCAAAACCCATTTTGAAATACCATCCAGTCCCCACAGCTTTACTGACATCCAGAGTGCTCAGTATTTGGAACACACTCTCCTCTTGCAGCTCTCAACGTCGAACCTGCCCAATTCCTCTAGTAGTAAAACTTAGTTCTCCAGGATGAAGTTGTTCAATGAACAATAATATGTTCATTGAACAACTCCACTATGTTCTCTGCATCAATCACTCAATTCCATTTTTATCCTGCAATATCATTCTTCCACAATCATTTCTCCTCTTACTGGCCACATAGCAAAAAAATTCCTTAGAATTTTCTTTGGATCTTAGCGCCAATCTCTTCTCATATTCCAGTTTTGTCTTCCTTACCATACTAGTCACTCTCCTGGCCTGAGTCTTATATTCTTCATACTTCTGCACTCCACCCCTCTCCTTATTTCTCTTTTGTAATCTTTTTTTCGCCTGCAGTTCCTGTTTGATATTGTTTCTCAATTACTTCACACCAAATTGTGTCCTCTTCTTCACTCATGGAATACAGCTTACTATTGCTTCTAACAAATATTCCTTCACAATTTCCCAACCACTACTGATATCCTGGCCTTCCAATTCCACCCTCCATGGAACGTATAGAATTTTTTTTTTTCCTAATTGAAATTTAATGCACATATTTTAAAGTATTATACAATAATGCAGTGTTCTATTTGTTCCTAGAATTAGTATGTTTTTTTTTTTTTTGTGCTACAGGTGCAGTAGATCTTGATGCTATTGAAGATCCTGTTGAGAGAGCAGCAACTGAAGGGATGATCAATAACTTTGGGCAAACACCTTGCCAGCTTTTAAAGGTAATTAACAAGCATTTAGTAATTAGATGGTAGATTATAAACTGTAAAAGAACAGTTACCATAATTTGATTTTAATGCAGCTCACAAACAACTAGGTGACAAACAACTTGATGACCAGACATTTGGGTGACAACTAACTACAGGTATCTTTTCCAATATATATTATCGCTTTATAATAGATATCTCTTTCATTCTCTATCATCTGCTGGCCTGAGCCTATACAGGCTAGATGATAGTGGTGTCCCTCACTAATATTGTGGGAGTATTTGAACTGTTGTTCAAATGCATTCATTGTCATTCAGAATCATTGTTTCTGAATGACAGAAACAATGATTTCATGAAACTTGAGGATGTTGCTGATTAGAGGGGAATGCCTATGATTTTTATTGCTGGATGAAATATGGACGGATTAGCATGACAGTGAAGGTGCTATATTTGAGATTATTATAACTCATAAGATCTTAGCTGCTTTTGAAACTTAAAATTTCAAACACAAGCACTATTTTACTGCTTAACTATAAAATAATAATAGATTACAAAAATAAAGAGCAACAAGGCTTCAATTTGGCGATGCAAAATCACATAAGCAAAGTGATTATTAAATCCATTATTTCAAAGTTGAATGTAGAAACTATGATAATTTTGTAAGGTAAGTGGAGCAGAGAACTTATGGGAATACATTCCCCAGCATTCATGAGTTGCCTTAGTGTGGACTACTTAAAATACATAGGTGCCATTTATTATCCTTTCTTTTAATAATGATTTTCTGAATTGCTTTGTCTAAAGACCCTCTTGTTACTGAGAAGATTCAATTTCAACAAGTAGTATTACTATTTGGGGTGCTTAAGGGTCAAAGCTGTATAACTGAGAGGAGACCTCGACATAGCCTTTAAAGGAATGCAGAGAACTGACCAGGGCTTCTGACCTAATGTCCAATCCACACCTTCTCGTGGTGCACCCTGTTGGGTATCTACCTGGATACTGAACGAACAAGGATGGGCTCACAATTTAGGATTTAGCCGACCAAATTGTATTCCTATTGGTTAAACCAAAATACAAAATGATAGTACAACATGACAAAATGTCATGCTGACTGGGGCGTCATCCTGTTAAACAAGGCCCCCGTTGTTTTCGCCAGGGAACCAGGGCGAACAGTGAAAAGTCAGCTACTGGAGCAAATCCTAAAACACACCCCAACTCAATATCACCAGAGTTAAAGATCGCCACTATCAACATAAGAAGCCTGAATGGCAAAGAGATGGAGCTAGCATAGGAATTTGATAAGTACCAGATCAACATAATAGCGGTGACTGAAACAAAAAAGACAAAAACTGGTGAGATCTTTCTGAGCAGTAAATACAAAATGTTATATTCAGGCAATGACAATCAAGGTAAAGAAGGAGTAGCTATAGTATTCAACACAAAATACGAGGCTCATTTTCTTGAATGGCAGGCAGTGTCAAGTAGAGTGATGTAGGGCAAATATCAGAATGGGGAACTTGAAGGTTCTACTAAGATAGAAGTGGAGGAATTTTTTGAGGCTCTAGAGAAAGCTACTGACACAATGAAAAAGGAAAAGTTGGTCCTTGTTGGGAATGTAAATAGCAGAGTGGGAAGTGATTGTCAGACATACAAAAATATTTTGGGAAAATTTGGAGAAAAGAGCAAAGCTAATGATAATGGCAAATACCTGTTGGATTTCTACTCAGGATATGGGCTGGTTATTGCTAACACCATGTTCCAACATAAAAATGTGCACAAATTCACATGGAGAGAAGAGGCAAGGAATAAGAAAAGTCTCATTGACTATGTTATTGTTGATAGTGATGTTTTCTCCCTGGTGCAGGACACCAGAGTGTACAGAGGATTTGAAATTGGAAGATCACTATTTAGTCTTGAGCAGCATAAAATTGAATTTCATATTGAAAAGAATGACATGTAAGAAAGTTTTAAAGCAGATAAAAGTTGAGCAGTTCTCAGATGTGAACTGTAGACTGAAATACATAAAGATTATTGAAGGAAACATGAAAGAGTTTGAGAACAGGAACCAAACCTTGCAGATTCAGTGGCAAGCCTTGAAGAAAACCCTGATTGATTCAGCCAGAGAGGCATGTGGTGAATTTGTGTGCAAGGATAGAAAAATCAGAACTGCATGATGGACACACAGGAAGTTAAAGAGACAGTAAAGAAAAAGAAGAAAGCATATCAAAAGTTCCTGTCAAATAAGTCAGCTTGTGCTCTCAGAGAATACAGAGATAAATGTAAGAAAGCTATGCACTGTGTAAAACTAGCTAAACAAAAGTCATGGGAGGACTTTGGCAAGAATATAGAAAATAAATATCAAGAAGGTTGCAAAATATTCTGGAGGTTGTCGAAGAAGCTTAGAAATGGAGGAAAGAGTGCTGTAAAAGGAATTAGAGATGATAAAGGTGATGAAAATGGAAGAAAAAGATATCCTTGAAGTATGGCATAATTACTTTGAAAAACTGCTAAATGAAACAAGCAGTGATAGCACATTGGTAAAAAAACACTCAACAGGCATACAGTCATGAATACATATCCATACTTGAAGTAGAAAAAAGCCATTAAAGGCTTGAAATGTGGAAAGGCTGCAGGAGTAGATGATATTCGACCAGAAATGCTGAAGTATGATGGTATAAAAGTCTTACAGTGGCTGCACTGCATAGTTCAGAATGCCTGGACAGAGGGACGAATTCCAGATGATTGGAGTAGAACTCTCATAGTACCCATATATAAAAAGGGGGAAATAAAACTGACTGTGAGAATTACAGAGGTATATCCCTACTGAGTGTTCCTGGTATGATATATGCACATATACTTGAGAAACGGTTGAGAAGAATTGTGGAAGAAAAGTTTGGTGAAGAACAAGCTGGATTCAGGTCAAATAGAGGCTGTCAGGGATCAGATCTTCACTTTATGACAAATAGTGGAGAAATCATGGGAATATAACAAAGATCTGTATTTAAGTTTTGTTGATTTGGAAAAGGCATATGACAAGGTGCCAAGAGAGAAGCTATTCAATATACTACAGTTATATGGTGTCAATGGGGGCACTATATAAAGCAATACTTAGTCTTTATTTGAGTTGTAAGTCAGTAGTTAGAATTGAAGGAAGTACAAGAAGATGGTTTAATGTTAAATCTGGAGTGAGACAAGTATGTACATTATCCCCTCAGTTAGTCATTATCTATATGGATCTCATTATGAAGGAAAGTGAAATATTAAACATGAAATCAAAATTAGAGATGTTAATGTCAGCCCTTTGCTTTATGCAGACAATGTTATACTTCTAAATAAATCCGCTACAAGTCTGCAAGATTCTCTGACTTAATTGAATAACTGTTGTAATAGATATGGTATGAAGGTCAGCAATAAAAAGACAAAGACATTGAAAGATGTTGAAAGTTTATTTTTCACTTGGTCAGACTATAATAAATTTAGTTTAATCCTGTATCCAAGTGTGTGCAAACAAAGTTTGCACCTGAAAGTATCTTCAGGACTGGGGTAAAGTGGTACAACACCAGGCAACTCGTTGCAAAGGTGGAGCAAGCCACCAACACTCCTATCTCAGTATCTCCCATAACGCTACATCTCCTTGCGGATATGTATAATGTTATGCATTAAGGGAAGGACCACTACCCAGATTAGTTTCGACCTTTATTGAATTTCTTCAGTGAGAGCCAGGCTCAAGTGGAGATACCAAGGCAGAAGCATTACAAGGTCATCTCCTCCTATAGGAGCTGCCAAACGGTGTGCCACCTTTTTATTAAATTACTGGATTTAGAGAAAGATGTTGAAAGTTTATTTTTCACTTCGTCAAACTATAATAAATTTAGTTTAATCCTTTATCCAAAAGGAAAACTTTCTCCAAAAGTTTTGCATTATGGGAGATACTGAGACAGGATTTATCCTAAAAGATAAATCCAAAAGGAAAACTTTATCCAAATGTGTTTCATTATGGGAGATACTGACATGCAAGGAGTTGCCCGGTGTTGTACCACTTTACCCCAGTCCTGAAGATACTTTTAGGCGCAAACTTTGTTTGCACACCACTTGGATAAAGGATTAAACTAAATTTATTATACTCTGACCAAGTGAAAAATAAACTTTCAGCATCTTTCTCTAAATCCAGAGTAATTTAATAAAAAGGTGGCACACCATTTGGCAGCTTCTATAGGAGGAGATGACCTTGCTAATGCTTCTGCCTTCTTGTATCTCCACTTGGGCCTGGCTCCCACTGAAGAGACCTCAATAAAGGTCGAAACTAGTCTGGGTAGTGGCCCTTCCCTTAATGCATAACATTATATATATCTGCAAGAAGATGTGTTTTCCATTGTGGGAGATACTGAGATAGGAGTGTTGGTAGCTTGCTCCACCTTTGCAAGAGAAGTTGCCTGGTGTTGTACCACTTTACCCCAGTCCTGAAGATACTTTTAGGCACAAACTTTGTTTTCACACACTTGGATAGTGGATTAAACTAAATTTATTAAAGACAATGAAAATAGGTGGAATCATTGAAAATGTCAACTGTGTTTTGAATGGGAAATCTGTGGAACAAATAAAATATTTCAGCTACTTAGGCACAAGTTTTAGTGAAGATGGTAAATTAAATATGGAAATAGACAATGGAATCAGCAAAACTGGTATGGTGGGAAGTCAACTGAATAAATTCATATGGAATAAGAGAGAAATTAGTCGGAACACTAAATTTGCTGTAAAGAAGACAGTGTTCAAACCAGTTTTAACATATGGATCTGAGAGCTGGGGTCAGAAGTAAAACACTTGATCAAAGACTAGAGACCGCAGGATATGAGAATCCTGAGAAAGAGTATAGGCTGTGAACAGATGGCATCAATGGCAATATCATATTAAAAACGAGAATATTAGGAAAGAACTTGATATTGTCAGCATCCAGGAATGCGTCAGCAGAGCTAATCTCAGGTGGTATGGTCACTTAAACAGAATGGGCGAGGAAAGATTAGCAAAAGAAGTGTGCTCTGCTAAGTTGGCAGGGAAAACGACCAAGAGGAAGACCAAGATATAGGTGGATTGATACGGTACAAAGTACCTTAGACAATAGACATATAAGATCTGGTAATATTGGAGTCTTGACAAGTAACAGACTGGTTTGGAGGAAAATTGTAGATAGGAAGTTAGTAATGATGTAAATTTTTCATGTAGTACTATCATATCCTGTACACCCCCTTGAGGGTACATGGCAGGAATTTGATGATGATGATGTATTACTATTTACATTTATTCCTCTCCATAGTTATAAAGATGATGCAGCATTTGTCTTCACTTGGAAAAACCTGTGTTCAAATCCTTTATAGGTAACAAGGAACTTTTATATAGGTTTTAAAGCTGAAGACAAGTTTATCCAGTTAGTCTGTCAATCATAAGCAATTTAATAAATTTTGAGATTTCATATTAGGGAAGTTCATTACATTTTAAATTTAAATATCTGAGTTTTATTTTTTTAGGAGCCTCATCCAAAGAGAATGTCTTTCCCAGAAGCTGTGACAAAAATGTTAAAATCTGAAACTCGACCTCCAAATCTCTTTCTTTTTCTTCAGAACTTGAAAATTTTTTTTGTAGAGGTAAGTAGAATGTGTTGCATGTCTGATTATTTGAATTTGTTTTAAATAATAAGTATAATTTTATGTTAATGGCAAACACAGAATATTGTAGATGAAATTGTCAGATATTAAAATATGTCATTCCATTCATGTTTTAGTATTTAATTATTCATAAAAAAATTTATAACATGATTATTATTCCTGTTTTTTCTCTTCCATCCATAATCTACTTTATAAAGATAATGGTGAAGACAGAATTATATATTCAATGGACTCTTTCTTGTAAATATGTTGAAAGCTGACCTGGTTGGCCAAGTGGTTATTGTATCCACTCTCCAGCCAAGAGGCTGCGGGTTCAAATTCCACATAGGCATGGATGTTTGTGATTGTCCTCTCCCAATACGGACTGGGTCACCATGGGAGTAGTAGACGCAAAACCTCCCGCAATGGGAGAAGCCTTCACCCTGCAGTGGGTAGAAAAATAGACTGTTAATTTTTTTTTTTTTGTAAATGCCGAAATAACTCTTTTCCTTTGTGTAGATGCAAACATCATTGATCACTTGTAGCTTAGTCAATAATGATTTTTGTTACTAAAATAAAGATCCAGAAGGATTCAGTTCGATGATGCAAAATTACATATGCAAAGTGGATATTAGATCCAGCATTATTTCAAAGCAGAATGTAGAAACTATGAGTTTCATACGGTAAGTTGACCAGAGAGCTTACAGGAATACACTCCCTGGCATTCACCAGTCGTGTTAGTGTGCACTACTTAAAAGACATAGGTGCCACCCAAGCGTCTATATATTTGCCTTTTATTAGTCCATTTTGATAAGATTTCACTGGCCTGACAGCTGTTTTGAATTGGTTTATTCTCTTCAGAGACTAGGCAGAAACCTTAAGCGAACAAAAACTCTCGTTCAGTACTAAGGAACTGGAAATGTCAGAGAAGTATATTTTTCGTAAGCAAACTGTAGGTCAGTGCATAAAAGTAATTACTAAAATAAAGAGTCAAAAGGATTCAGTTCGGTGATGCAAAATTACATAAGCAAAGTGGATATTAGATCCAGCATTATTTCAGAGCCAAGTATAGAAACTATGAAAGTTACATTAGGTAAGTTGACCAGAGAGTTACTTTTACGCACCGACTGAGAGTTCGGAGACGCATATCCGGACACTCTGGGGAGGGGGTCCATATATTCTCCTCCTATTGCTCCATTTTGATAAGGTTTCACTGCCTGACAGCTGTTTCGAATTGATTTCAGAGACCAGGCAGAAACCTTAAGAGAGCAAAAACTCTCATTCAGTAATAAGGAATTTGAAGTGTCGGAGAGGTGTATTTTTTGTAAGCGAACTCTCGGTCAGTGCGTAAAGTATTTACTAAATAGCCAAAAAGCTTCATTTTGGCAATATAAAATTATATAAATTAAGTGAATATTAAATTCAACATTATTTCAAAGCCAAATACAGAAACTATAAAAGTTTCGTACAAAATTTCACCATAGAGCTTACGGGATTTATATAATTTTATTGATTTATTTATATAATTGATTTATATAAATCAATTATAATTATAAATATAACTTATTAATTAAATTGATTTATATAACCACTTGATTTACATAATTTTACATCACTGAAATGAAGCTTTTGGGCTCTTTATTTTAGTAAATACTTTATGCACCGACTGAGAGCTCGCTTACGAAAAATACACCTCTCCTACACTGTGAGTTCCTTAATACTGAATGAGAGTTTTTGCTCTCTTAAGGTTTCTGCCTGGTCTCTGAGGAGAACCAATCAGTTTGAAACAGATGTCAGGCCAGTGAAACCTTATCAAAATGGAGCAATATGAGGAGAATATAGGAATGCTTGGTGGACAGTGACTTGAAGTTTAGAGATCACATTATTATTACATAACACCTCCAGGGAGGCCAAGGACTCATCGAGGGAGGGCACCCACTCCACAACTCTGTCACCGCCACTCAATCCGCCAACTGACCACAACTACACAAACGGCATCTGCCGCCGACCACCACCACCACTAGTATTTCCAAAGACAATCGCAAACATCCATGCCCACGGTAGGATTCGAACCTTTTGGCTGGAGAGCAGATATACTAACCACTCGGCCAACCAAGCTGGCACATTGCTAAAATTGTAAGAACATCCCAAAGATTATGGCAATAATGAGTAGGACATTGACATACAGAAGCAAAGAGGTTATGTCTCCTTTGTATCCTTTGTATAAAACTTTGATCAGGCCACATATGTACTACTGTGCACAAATTTGGTCACCTGGTTTTCAGGGTTGTGAAGCTGTATTGGAGAAAGAGTCCATAGATGATTTACCAAGTTAATGTCATATATTCTGGAATATCAGATACGAGCAGAGGTTCAGGGAAAATGCAATTTACAGAGCCTTGTGAATAGAAGAATAACAGGGGATATGATTGAGACATATAAGTTGGTGCAGAGTTGTTACCAGATAAATGTGGAGAAGCTAATTCATAGAGTAGAGGGAGGCAAAGGTAGAACTAGAGGCCATCCATGGAGACTGTATAAGGAAGGTGTGAGCACAGAAGTGAGAAGCAAGTTCTTCCCTTGAAGAAATGAAGAATGGTTAGTAAGTTTAATGCATTGCCTGAAAGTGTGGTGAGTGTAGAAATTGTGATTAGGTTCAAGGTATGGTTAGATAATCTTTTGGTATGAGAGATTATCGATCTCCTGTGATGAATCTTTTTAGTTCATAGAAGCGAGATGTTAATAGAAAACTATACATTAATATCTCTAATATTAACAAAGGACCTTATTGTCAAGCACGGGTTCTTGCTTTCACTTGTAAGGTGATGCATTCATAGTTGTGCAACTGTGAGCAGGATTAAAACTTTGGTTATGTTTAGATTATTGGGATTTAGCATTAGCTTTATACCATATATTTCCTATCTGCCTCATAGTAAGAATTTTCTGTCTTTCTCGTGGTAATAATGATATAAGATTTCTGAAACATTCCATAATACTTAGTATCTTTCAGAATAGCTATCATCGGGATTGACTGAAGCTAGCATGCAATTTGAAATTACTTTGATTTCAAATCTCTGGTATTCTGTCTTTGACATGTTCTTGGATATGCTTGTGAATTAGCTTTTTCAATCACCCATAGCATGCATCATTAAAAGTGAACCTTACAGGATAACTCTCTCCCTCCTCCTCCTCCTCCAAGGTATTTTAGGAGAACCATGTTTAATTTTTATAGAATAAAGGATTACATTTTGATAAAGGGAAGAAAAGTGAACAATATGAAAGTGAGCAGCAATGTTTAGATTTTATACTCTTTGAAGATTCTAACTGGTTTGTTTATTGTATAACCATCAGATAAGAAATAACATGTCTAATTTCTTTATTATTTGTGCAACGAGTTGGTAAATCAGAGCAAAGCAGTCTTCTGTCAGTTAACTCTTACTGGCATCTGATGTGTTGTTTTGTGGTAAACATGTGCATGCAAATACTTAGAACTTGAAGCAGAAAAATGCCAAAGTCTATGTATGAGATCATGGAAACAAATTAAAAGGACAGATGGAAAAGTAATTATTTGAATAGAAATGTAGCCACATCTATCTTCAACCAACACCATAACCAAGCTGAAAGACTCCCGGTATCTTAAGGATGCTTAATAAAATAAAATGTACATCCTTACTAATATGATATAGAGAGAAAAATCTAAGAGTACACAGATCATTTTAGATCTCATTTGTTTGAACATAAATATTTAATTTTTCTTATTATTACACAGGTATGATTCAGCTGCTTCACAAGTGGGAGTACAAACTCGTATACAGCACTCTTTGTTCTTTTAAGCTACCAGAATCTGCTCACTATGTATTTATTAATGGCAGTGATGTTGGTGTGTAATTTTCTGTTGTTGTTTTTTTTTAAGTTTTTTAAAATAAGAACCAAAACATTTTAAAATAAGAACCAAAACAAACTTTCAACAAAATTTTTTGTTGAAAGTTTGTTAATCGTCACTTGGTTATACTATAAATTAAAGATGCCAAGAAATTATATTCTTGGTTTCATCCCTTATTCAAGTGTAAGCAAACAAAGTTTGCACATGAAGTAACTTCACGACTGGGCTACTTGTATATAGAGGCTAATGACTTCACATCAGTTGCCTTAGTATCCCATAATGCAATGCACACATTCTTATGGACATGTATAATGCTATGCATTATGAGAAGGACCACTACCCATACCAGTTTTGACCTTTATTGAGGTGAAAAAGTAAAGGGTTGTTCATCATAGGCCTAGAGTAGTTAGTATAGGGGTGCAAGAGAGCCTGATAGTATTAGGAAAAATAAAAGATGGATAGATAGTATAAAAGATAGAGAAAAGACCCTCCTTTGTATCATCATATAGCCAAAGGCTATCAGTTTTCCTTTTTCCCCTATCTCATATAGATGAACAATCAAAAAACCAATTGAAACTAAATACAAAGATGACTGATACCCATGTGGTTAGCCTTATCTGAGTTAACCAACTTGAGTTGTCTTTCTCTGCCTGGGATTGCTCTCTAGTCATCCCTGCAGTTAATTGACTGTAATACCACATTGAATTAAGAGGACGGAACTATTTAAAAAAACCTCTCATAGTAAGACAGAATTTTATCTCCCCCTGGTGAATATTGCATGATGTGGGTGGTCTACACCATCTAGTCATAAATGTGATATCTCCTAGAATGCTTCTTTCTAAATACAAAAATCGTCTGATTGAACAGTAAAATTTCCACAATACAATATTATAAAGCATTTGGATATCATATTACTAGTTTTCAAATCAGTGTTTCTTTCTAACCGTCCATAAATGGTATTTTAATTCGTTAATTATAAAAATCAAAATTCTCTTCCCATTGCTGACAGGTGGTGGGTAGTGCAAAAAAATAACCTGTAGTAAGCAGTGGACTGCCCAACACATTACATAATCTATTCCAAATATGCAGGGCAAGAGGACAGATGTAGAATGCATGTTCTACTGTTTCCAATCGGTAACAGTTGTCAGGGATTGGATCTGTGATGTTAAAGTACCTCCATTTGATGGTATTGATTGGAAGGTGGCCATATACAATTCTCAAGCAAGATCCCTCCTGTTAGGGTATCTTTGGAACGTCAACAAGTTATGAAAGAAAGTATTGTTGTCAATACCTAACTGTGAAACTTTGTGGTGAAAGAGATTAAAGATTTCTTTATACCAAATTTTACTTTTTTAATGGAAAAAATGTCAATTCCAGAGTGAAGTCTCATCAGTGGGAGCCAGACCCAGAAGTGATACCAAAGTTGAAGTAAATCAGAAATAATATATTATCCATATACAAAGTAGCCAAAAGGTGTCACACACCTTATTATTAAAATACTCTGGATTAGAAATAGACATTGATAGTTTTCACTTAGTTATGCTATAAATTAAAGATGCCAAGAAATTATATTCTTAGTTTCATCCTTTATTCAAGATAAGCAAACAAAGTTTGCGGGTGAATATCCCATAATGCACAGCATTATATGTGTCCATAAGGATATGTGTTCTGCATTATGGATACTAAGCAGTTGATGTGAAGTCATTAGCCTCTATATACAAGTAGCCCAGTCATGAAGTTATTTCATTCCCAAACTTTGTTTGCTTACACTTGGATAAAGGATTAAACCAAGAATATAATTTCTTGGCATCTTTAATTTAAAGTATTTGTTTTATATTTGTGTGTGTGTGTGTGTGTGTGTGTGTGTGTGTGTCCTTCTAGCAGTGGCCACATAAACTATTCCTCATATAAACAAAAAAAATGCATTTTTATGTTCTTTTATGAGATCTAGTTTCTCATAAAAATGATAAACTAGATCACAGATTTGAAGAAAGAAAGAGAGAAAATAAAGTTGAATTCAGTATTATGAAGAGATATGTTGATATGTACAAACAATTAAACAACTAGGGAACCTTTTCTTTGTTATAAAGTAGTTCACAAATATCTTTCTTATTTATTACGGCAGGCAACATACTTTCATTTGTAATTGTTATAATTCTTGACCACAGAGATTAATGGATAACTATCTCTTATTTAGAAGTATTGGTCAAGTGTTAATAAACTATTTAATAACCAACTTGTTTTAAAATTGAAGTGAAATTTCTTAGTTGAATTTAAGGGTTGACTTTTCTTATGTATTATTATTTATCATGAGTCCATGAGTCAAGAATGAGTCCATGAGTGTGGACTTGAATGAAGTTAAGAGTAGTAAAATATATGATTAAGGGTATGGAGAGTGGTATGCATGAGGAGTGCTTGGCTGATGGGACAATAGAAAGAGTGGCTTTAGCAATAAAGAGAGGGCATGAAGCAGACAAGATGATAGTTATGGTGGGTACGAATGACCTGAGAGGTAGTATAAATCGGGTAGGAAAAGATTTAAGAACATTATTAGATATTGTGAAGAGGAAAAGTGTCGATGGGAGAATAGTGTGTGTGCTGCCTCGTTTTGACAATTACGAGTTAAGTAGACGAGCAATGATAATGAATGATATGATTGCAAGAATGTGCAGAAAAAGAGGTCTGGAGTTTGTTGATGTTTGGAGTGTGTTTGAAGGAAAAAGGCAGTTGTATGCTAGAGATGGACTGCATCTTAACATGGAAGGACATAAGCAATTGAAGAAGTTATTGTTTTCTGAACAGGTTGAAGTTATTGGGCAGGGAAACTAATATTGAAAAGGTTGAGTGTAAGAGAGAGAAACTTTAGCACTGATTGTGTATTTATTGATCCTTATAGGCTGAATGAATTGCAGAAGAGAGGGGATAAAAATCGGCATAGGACTACGGTAATTAATGACTTATATATCAGTTCTAAAGCCGGTACAAGATCTAGAGGGAATCTGCAATTTTTGTATACCAATGCTAGAAGCATTCGAAATAAGAGAGAAGAATTTTTGGTATTAGTCAGTGAAATCTCACCAAAAGTTGTAGGCATTAGTGAAACTTGGCTGTCAGCAGAAGATGTGGTCACTGGAATTGAATGTGATGGGTACACTATTTTCAGGGAGGATAGAGAAGATAGAACAGGGGGAGGAGTACTGTTGATGATAGCTGATGTGTTGCAGCCAAAGAAAGTAGTATATCATGATGATAGACATGTGAATAAGAGTTCATTTGAGGCAGTCTGGTGCGAAATAGCGACCAACGCAACCAAATATACAGTTGGATGCTGCTATAGGCCAGGGAGTACGGGGGGAGATATTGAATTCATGCATCAGCAACTTAGTGCAATGAGTGAAGGCTTGGTGATTATTATGGGGGATTTTAATTACGGTGATATCAATTGGAAGGAGGAAATATCACGTAGCAAAAAGGAAATGGAATTCATACATCTTCTACGAGATAATTACTTGAAACAGCACGTAACTGAAGGGACACGTGGTGTGAGAGTGTTGGACCTGGTTATTGGTTCAGAGGTTATATGCATAAGTAAGGTGTCCTCGTTACCTCCAGTTGGTGAAAGCGATCATGTGGTATTGACTTGGGAGGTTGCAAAATCTGTGGATTTTTCTATTAAGAAGGGGTATGTACGGAACTACAGGTTAGGCAATTATAACAAGCTTCGGAGTGAGCTTGCAGCCATCCCATGGCAGAACATATTGCAAGGGAAAGATGTTAGCAGTGCTTGGGATAAAATCAGCGGGTATCTGAGGAAAGCAATATCAGATTGTGTCCCCATGGTTAGGAGGTCAAACAAGGCAGGCATTAGATGGATGAGCAGTAGTATCAAGCTTGAACTGCAAAAAAAGAAAATGTTATGGAGAATTTACAAGGAGAAAGGCGATCAGGACACCCATGAGCAGTACAAGGCTCAAGCTAGGAAAGTTACCAGCATAGTAAGAAAAGCTAAATCAGATTATGAGAAGACCTTAGCCAAAGAGATCAAGGGTAATCCCAAAGAGTTCTTCCGCTATGTGGCAAGTAAGAGGAAGAATGACTTCGGAAGGATAACCTTAGTGGGTGCTGATGGTATTGAGGTGACAAAATCAGATGTAATAGTCGAGTTACTGAGTGATCACTTTTCAAAAGTCTATCACCCAAGTGAGGATATCTCTATACCTACAGCAATACCTAATGTGAGAATTGAAGCTAAAGAATCAGAGGTATTAAATATATTGCAAAACTTAAATGCAAACACTGCGGTAGGCTTAGATGGAATATCAGCTCGGGTGTTGCGTGAATGTGCAAATGAATTGTCAACCCCTCTCACCTGGATATTTAACTTAAGTTTGAACTCTGGTATGGTCCCTAGGGAGTGGAAGTTAGGCAAAGTGGTTCCTTTGCATAAGGGTGGCTCTAAAACTGCGGTATTGAATTACAGACCAATCACCATCTCAGGAGTAGTGGTAAAAGTATTGGAAAAGTTGGTTAAAGACAAAATTCAAGAATGGGTGGATCAGGATATGATACTCTATAGAGGCCAACATGGTTTTGTTAAAGGTAGATCCTGCCTTAGCAATCTATTAACTATTCATAATAGAATAACATCTGAGTTGGACAAAGGAACTGGCTACACAGTGGTACTTCTGGATTTTGCTAAGGCTTTTGACAGGATACCCCATAGAACACTGTTACGCAAATTGGAGCAGATGGGAATGGATATTAAATTGGTGATATGGATAGGAGAATGGCTCAGGGAGAGATACCATAAGGTGGTGTATGGCGGAGCCGAGTCCAGAATGAGGCAGGTGACCAGTGGTGTGCCTCAGGGCTCTGTGCTTGGGCCAATGTTGTTTAATTTGTATATAAATGATATAGGAAACGGCTTAAAGGGAGATATTCAGTTGTTTGCTGATGATGCAAAGTTGTGTAGTGCAATAAAAAATCAAGCTGATGTTGAAAGTTTGCAGGAGGATTTAAATAAGCTGGTAAAATGGGCAAAAGAAAATGGATGTCAGTTCAATGTGGAAAAGTGTAAAGTCATGCATTTTGGGATTAAAAGATTACCAGCTGTGTACTACATCGATGGAAAGGTACTCCAAGAGATTGATGAGGCTAGGGACTTAGGGGTATTGGTAGATAGGGAGATGAAGTTCAGAGGACACATTGCTAAGGTGTCCAAGATTGCACATAGGATTACTTGGTTGTTGAGGAACACACTGACATCCAGAGATAAAGAGGTTATTATTCCCCTTTATAAAGCATTGATACTTCCACATTTGGATTACTGTGCTCAGGTCTGGTCACCTGGATTCCTTGGAGATGAGGAGGCTGTGGAGAGGGTTCAGAGAAGAGTGACCAAGTTGGTGAGTGATATAAAAAATGCTCCCTACATTGATAGATTGAGAGCTTGTGGATTGCAGAGATTGGTTGATAGGCGAAGAAGAGGGGATATGATAGAAACATTCAAATTACTAAAAGGTTTTTATAGGATTGATGCAGGGGAAATGTTTCAGCTGTGTGAAAGTGATGGAAGAACAAGAGGTCATCTCTGGAAATTAAAGAAGAGTGTGGTTAACAAAGGTGTCAGAACAAGGTTTTTTGCCTGGAGGGTGGTGAATGAGTGGAATTCATTGCCTGACTTAGTTGTGAGCTCTTCGTCTGTAAATGAATTCAAGAAGAGATATGACAGATATTGTGTTGCTAGTTTGGGTCTCCCGTGATGAGTACTGACTCCATGGAGATACCCGTAATAATAATAATAATAATCAAACAGCAAGGGATTTCAGCTTGGACTCATGAAACTTAATGACACACCTGTACATTGTGGTGTCAAACATGTATCTGAAAGCTTAGAATGGGTAGGGGAATTAAAGGATATGTGCACTGTTTTGAAATCAAATTGAAAGGTTGGGATGAAAAGGAAGTTATCTGAAAAGAAAACGAAGTAGTAATGAGTATAATTAAAAAATAAAGAGTTTCCCTTCCTTTGGGGAATGATAATGACTGAATAAATGAATAATAATGAATAATAAATTCATGGATCATTAGCATATCCAAGTGATTCATAAAAGTGTAATTTAAAAAAAGGCTGAATATTATTTTTTCAAGAATCAAGAAAGTTTAATCAACACATTATAATGCTGCCCTACACCCCATTGAGCAACACAAACACTCACATTCACACACTGTATGGCATTATGGAGACCCAATAATTAGAGGGCTAGTTACTGACAGAGTCCATAAGGTCTGCTATCCGGGTGGGAGAATGAGTATGATGATAATTAAGGCATTGTACATGAGGAAGAAACGAGCAAGAGAGTTAGTTGTGATTGTAGGGACAAACGATCTAACTGAACATAAGAAGGATGTGAGGACGAATATCAGGAGACTGTTGAGAAATGTGAAAGATAACAGTGTAGTAGGAAAGGTTGTCAGTGTGTTACCCAGGTATGATGACGATGAGTTGTGACAGACAGCCAAAATCATGAATGGAATACTAGCAGAGCTGTGTGAGGGAGGGGAAGGGAATGGAGTTTGTGGATGTATGGCACATGTTTGAGGGAAGAATGAAATTATACAGGCATGATGGCTTGCATTTAAATAGATTTGGAGTTAGTGTGCTGGATGAAAGTGTAGTGCACGCAAGTATAGTGTGTGATGCGTGCCAGAGATCAGAAGAAAGAGATGAAGGGAAAAATCAGGAGAGTGATAGCAAAGAGACAGAAGTGATTGGCATTGGAAACTGTAGTAGTGTGAGAGAGGACGAGAGAAACGGGAATACAAGAGGAAATGGGGGAGAGCTCGGATGGACAGGGAGACATGGCATAGAGAGAGTGAATATTGAAAGTGGCAGTGAATGTGTGTATGGAGATGGACTATATTGCAGTGTGGGTGGAGAAGTTGAGACTGAGCAGTTTCAATTTGTATGAAAGCCAGAAGTATCAGAAATAAAGGGGATGAAATGGTTTCAGTGATTGAGTTTATTCTCCCCCAAATCATTGGAATAAGTGAAACATGATTGAATGAAGATGATATCATAACAGGAATAGAAATGGAAGGGTATAGTATTTTTCATGAGGATAGAAAGTGCAGGAAGGGAGGGGGAGTGCTGCTGACAATAGCAAACGAATTAAGTCCACATAAGGTAGACGTGAAAGGGGGAAATAGTGGCAATGGTTATGCGGCATTATGGTGTGATGTGGAGGTTGAGAGGAAGACATATTTAGTTGGATGTTGCCATCAACTTGGTAATGTGGAAGGTGGTGTTTATGAAGAAATGTATAAACAACTTGGATTAGTGAACAAAGGAAGGATAATTATTATGGGTGATTTTAATTATGGTGGTATAGATTGGAATGAAGAGGAAAAGGGAATGAGGAAAATTAATTTCTCGAGTTCTTGAGAGATAACTATCTCAGGCAGCATGTAAAAAAGGGCACACGAGGATCAAGAGTTCTAGATCTCATCCTTTCATCGGAGGATGTAATTGTTAGAAGGGTTTCACATTTTCCTCCAGTTTGTGAAAGTGATCATGAAATAATCACCTGTGTTGTTGCTAGTCATATGCAGACTTTTGTGAGGAAAGGATATATGTGGAATTATAAGGCTGGTGATTATGACAAGTTTAGGAGACAACTTGGAGCTATAACATGGAATGAGGAGTTGAGCAGTAAGGAAATAAATGCTGCATAGGAACTTACAAAGAAATACATAATAGCATTGATGTATGAATGTATCCCAAAGGCCAAAAGGCTGAATAAGGTAGGTGTAAAATGGATGAATGTGGAGCTTAAGCATGAAATCTGGAAAAATAAAGTACTTTGGAGGAAGTACAAGATGAATAATGGTAATCAGTCACATGAAGAATATAAAGAACAAGCCAGGAGAGTGACGCATTTAGTAAGGAAAACAAAAGTAGAGTATGAGCAGAAATTGGCAAATCACGCTAAGAAAAACCCTAGAGAGTTTTTTAGATATGTGACAAGTAGATGGAAGAATGATCATGGTAAGATGAAGTTAAGGGATAAAAGTGGTAGAATGGTAACTACTGCAGAAGACATTGTTGAGGTATTCAGTGATCAATTTATAATGTGTTTCATCCTGATCAGGGTGGACTCATGAGGAACTTAAGTGTAGAGGACATGGGAGGGGATGGCTTAATTGTGAGTGAACAGGAGGTATTTGAGGAAATAAATAAACTTGATGTCAATAAGTCAATAGGATTTGATGACATATCACCAATCATCTTAAGGGAATGTTCCAGGGCATTGGCATGCCTGTTTAATAAGAGTCTTACAACAGCACATGTTCCAAGGAAGTGGGAGGAGGGTAAATTGTTCCACTGCATAAAGGTGGTGATGAGGCAGTAGCTTCAAATTATAAACTGGTCTGTGCATCTGGAGTTGTGGTGAAGGTCCTGGAGAGATTGGTGAGAAGTAGGATACAGAAATGGATTGATAACAGCAGTATTCTCTGTGGTTATCAGCATGGGTTTGTTAAGGGGAGATCATGTTTCACTAACTTACTTATTTACTATAACAAGGTGACAGATACCTTGTACAGAGTAGATGCATATACTGTGGTGTACTTAGCTTTTGTAAAGACTTTTAATAGACTGCCACATTACAAGCTCTTAAATAAATCTAAACAGATGGGATCACATAACAGACTTCTGTGTTGGATCAGTGACTGGCTGTCAGATAGGTATCAGAAAGTTGTATATGGGGGTGCAGTATCTCGAAAGAGAAAGGTCACCAGCAGCATGCCGCAGTGGTCAGTTTTGGGGCCGTTTGTTCAATTTGTATGTTAATGATATTGGGTTGGGTTTAACTAGTGATATCCAGCTGTTTGCAGATGAACAACTGGGGAGAGCAATGCACAGTCAAGCATATGCTAATGCCTTACAAGATGACCTGAATAGATTGCATGAATGGGCAGGTAAGTTGAACTGTCAGTTGAATGTTGTGAAGTGTAAAGTTTTGAGATTTGGTAAGCAATGATAGAATGCAAAGTGTACACTTGGTGGGGAAACTTTAATGGAAGTAGAGGAGATGAGAGATCTAGGATTGATAGTAGACAAGAACCTGAAATTCAGGGGCATCACATTGAATAATTGCAATGATGCAGAGAACCCTGACATGCAGAAATAGAGAGGTTACGATTCCATTGTATAAGGCCTTGATCAGGCCTCATATGGATTATTGTGCACAGATTTGGTCGCTGGGTTTTCATGGTGATGAGGATATGTTGGAAAGGGTACAGAGAAGATTCACAAAGGTAGTCAGTGGTCTTTGGAATGTGGAGTACGAGGACAGATTGAGAGAATGTAAGTTGCAGAGCCTTGTGAACAGGAGGAAGAGGGGGATATGATTGAGACATATCAACTGGTCAGGGGTTGTTATCGGGTAGACATGGAAGAGATTTTTCATAGAATGGGAGAGGGGAGTAGAACAAGAGGTCATTGCTGGAAACTGTATAAGGAGGGTGTAAACAGAGGAGTGAGGAGCAGGTTCTTCGCATGGAGAGTGGTTGGTGAGTGGAGTGCATTTCCTGAGTGTGTTGTGGATGTAGACACACTGAATCAGTTTAAGATGCAGTTGGATGAGCATTGTATGCAATAGTGTGTACCTCCCATGATGAGTCTCTGATTCCATGGAGGTCAAATGTTAATAATAATAATAATAATAATAATAATTACCAGAAAGCCAAGTGGGACAATCTTTGCAACTTCTGCTCTTCACTTCTTTGGTCAGATTACTTTTTCTGGTCACTGAACCAAACCTATATGCAGAAAGAATCACTGAAATAATACCCATCAGCCTAGAAACATTTATCCCTTGTTCCACCTTAAATTCTCATCCCCTATCTAAGCCTTGGTTTACTCCCACAGGTGTGCCAATATTGTACAAAAGAAGAGTCAGCCATACCACAAATGACTTGCATCCAAAACTTCATCTTTCTATACAGCCTACACTCAACCCCAGACTGCAAAATAATTATCTTCACATCGAAAACTGATTTTGAGAGAACTAACAACAAGAAACTTGTATCCTGCCCAAACGGCAGCCATGCCTTCTAGCTAAAGCTATTATCTGTAACTTCTGCCCACCATTATTACACCCAGATGGTACTATTGCATCATCACCTATAGAAAAAACCAACCTCCTGGCTTCCTACTTCTCCTCCAACTCTTGCATAGCTGATCATGGTAAATCTCCCCCAACCATTCCAAACACCCAATACTCAAACTTTTACCAAAAAAAAAAAAAAAAAGAGATCAGAAAAATGTTGCTCAAACTGGATACCAAAAAATCTCTTGGCCCTGATCGCATCCCTCCAGTTGTTCTAAAGGTCTGTGCCCCAGAGATGACCCCAACTTTATGCTGCCTATTTACACTTTCTTATTTCACTGGTATCCTGCAGTCTGGAAACTAGCCCATATATAGAACCTATTTCTAATAAGAGTGATAAATCCTTAGCTTCAAACCATCCAATTTCTCTCAACTTATTTCTTTCTAAAGTAATTAAAAGAACCATCAATGTCCAACTCTTATACTACCTTGAAGACTCTTCATTTAATAAATGACCGACAGTGGATTCTGTTACTGTCAATCAGTAGGAGATCTACTAACCTATCTGTGGACAAATGTTGCAAAGATTTGGTGAATCTCAAGTAATTACTCTTAATATCTCCAACGCTTTTGACTGAGTTTGTCACAAGGCCTATTAGGAAAACTCCCATCACTCGGTCTATTCCCAGACTTCTGCAATTGGGTAGCCAGCTTTCTGGACAGACTTTCACTTTGAGTGATGGTGGATGGCTCTTATCTTCTATCTATACAAATAATGCTGGGTAGCCGACAAGACTCTGTTCTTTCGCCCACTCTCTTTTTTCTATAGAAAAATGATCTACTTCAGCTGATTGCCAATCCAGTACACAGTTTTGCTGATGACAGCACATTACACTCCTCCTTTTTCATTTGATAAACCCTTTGAAGAACAAATCACCACAGCCTCCAGAAATCTAACCTCTACCACCTTCAATTCTGAACTTCAAAGAATTTGTCAATGGGGTTTGAATAACATTGTCCACATCAATGCCATGCCAGCAAAACATAGCTCTGCATTATTTTCCAGAACTCTGTTATGGAAATCTCCCTTGACAATACTCAAATCTCTATTCAAATTGAAATTCACCTTCTCAGAATAACTCTAATCTCTCTCTTGGTACAAACATATCACAACTACTGCTTCCTCTGCATCCAAAAAATTAGGCTTTCTCTTTTTCTCAAGGTGTTACTTTATCTCAGAACAGCTGTTTACCATATACAAATCACAAATCCACCTGCCCATTGAATACTGCTCTCATATCTGAGGTGGTGCCCCTGAGAGCTGCATGAAAATACTTAATTCTAGAAAACAGCAGTTAGATTGAATGATGAGCCTTCTCTCACTAATACACTCCACTCACTTTCACACAGGTGTTCAGTCTCCACAGTCTGCATCTTCTATAAATACTTCTACAGCTGCTGTTCATCAGAATTGACATCAATAATTCCCCCAATCGCTTGCAAATCTGCCCAAACACATGCAGCAGCTAACCAGCACCCTCTCACAGTTCAACTCTAAACCCACAGAACAAATTTCTCATCTTCTTCATTTATCTCTACCATTGCTGCCCTTGAACAGCCTTTCCACCACGTGTTTCCTAAGGAACATAACTTACAGCTTTTCATATGAAATGTGAATAAGTTCCCTATCGCTCAGCCACGGTACTAACATACTATAGGTTGATCAACCTCCCGTGAATGGGCTCTCCTTAAAAATATAAATACTGTGTGTGTGTATACAAATCTTTAAAACTGTACAATACATAAAAAATTAATAAATTTGCAAATTTCATTTTACATTCATTTATATATATAACCTGAAATTATATAACTGGATCAATCACCAGTGTGCCACAATCATTTTCTCTGTGTAGATTTTGTATTTTATTAATAAATTAGAAAATTTGTATTTTTTGTTTGTTTATAGGCATCCACAATTAATGTACCTATAGTGTTCATTACTGTGCCAAAGACACCTGCTAGATCATTTTTACAGCAGGGAATGCTAGAAGCATTGGTCACAGTTGCTCAGAATGGGATGGTTGGCATCCATGGATGGCTTCCATATGATAGAACTAAAGCTATTCCAAACTACTTCACATTTGAAAAAGATGTAACTATGTCAAATAACAAGTAAGATGCATTTTGGCTTGGTATTGTTGTAGTTAATAATTGGCTTTGATCATTAACCAAAATATTAATTCTAAGAGAAAAAAAAATTAAAATGACTTAAAAGGACAAAGATATAAATGTGTCTATTGTTCAGTTCATTTATGTTAATTTTTTCACATTTATTTTAGCTAAGCTGGGGGGAGGGGCTCACTTAGATCACCCATCTTTAGATTATTATTATTATTATGGGCAATTCCAAGGAGTCCTTAGACTCATCGAGGGAGGCCCTAACATCATGTCAAGAACAACTATTCGACATTCACACAGTATCTATCATACCTTGTCTTGAACTCATTCACAGTCATGGCACCCACAACAGACTGGCAGCTTATTCCACTTATTCACCACTCTCCAAGTAAAAAACCTAGCTCTAACACCCTTGATAACCACACTCTTGCCCATCTTCAATGTTATGGCCCCTAGTCCTCCCACCACCAGTCCTATTCTCAAAAATATCTTCTGAATTAATCTTATAAAACCCCTTCAGTAATTTAAATGTCTCAATCATATCACCCCTTTTCCACCTATCAACCAATTTCTGCAACCCACAAATCTTCAACCTGTTCTCATAAGGTTCATTCCATAGACCTGCTATCATCTTGGTCACTGGTCTCTGGATCCTCTCCACCTCCTCCCCATCAAGAAGAAACCCTAGTGCCCAAATCTGGGCACAGTAGTCTGGATGTGGTCTTATCAAGGCTCGATACAGACTAACAATAACCTGTTTGTCTCTGCTTGTTAAAGTATTTTTCAGCAACCAAGTGATTTGATGAGCTGATTTAGCCACTTTTGCGATGTGCCCCCCCCCCCCCCAACTTCAACTCCCTATCCACCAACACTCCCAAATCCCTAGCCTCGTCAATCTCCAGGAGTTCCACCAATGTGATATACTGCTGCTAATCTTTTCACCCAAAATGCATAACCTTACACTTTGCCACATTAAATTGACATCCATTTTCCTTAGCCCAGTCCTCCAAACTATCCAAATCATCTTGCAAAATTTTGACATCCTGTGCACTCACTATTGCTCTACCCAACTTTGCATCATCAGCAAACAAATGAACACGTCCTCTCAGATCCTTTCCTATATTATTAATGAACAAATTGAAAAGTAGTGGTCCAAAAACAGAACCCTGCGGCACACCACTAGTCACAGGCCGTCTTTTGGACTCTACTCCTGAATAAACCACTCTCTGATATCTCTCCATCTCACCAACCCTATATCCATCCCCATATTCTGCAGTTTACTGATTAGAATTCCATGTGGTATCCTGTGAAAGGCCTTAGCAAGGTCCAGTAGAATCACTGTAAACCCATTACCTTTATCCTGTTCAGCCGTCACTGTGTTATAAAACGCGAGCAAGTTACTGAGGCATGATCTACCCTTCACAAAACCATGCTGTCCCCCATACAGTATCCCATTTTCATCTGTCCAATCCTGTATTTTTCTGTTGACTATTTTCTCCAAGACCTTGACAACGATTCCTGATATGCTGATTGGTCGGTAATTTACAACAGCAGTCTTGGAACCTCCTTTATGCAGTGAAACTATTTTCCCCTCTTTCCACCCCCTCGGGACTAACCCAGATCCGAGACTCAAATTAAACAAAATGGTCAAGGGCACTGACAATTCTTTAGCTGCTTCACGTACGACACGAACTGGTATACCATCCAATCCCACTATGATACCATGGAAAAGCTTATAGAAACTCAAATGATTGCTGTTGATAGTTTTAAGGCATTTGAAGTTTGACACAAAGGTCTATTGAAAAATTTCCATGTTATGGTCTTGCTCTCGCTTGTTACTTTCACAATGATTTCTTGCCTTTCTTTTATATATATATATATATATATATATATATATATATATATATATATATATATCAGTGACTGTCTCTAGCTGAACAATAATACAGAGTTTAGCTGATGCACTCCTCTTTTGACAAACCTTTGACTACAAAAATCAATCTACTTGTGTACCTTGGATTCTGATCTCTAAACCATTTCTGCAAAACTTAATGCCTTCAACAAGGGAAATGCATATACAGTGCTGTATTTAGATTTTGCCAAAGCTTTTGATAGATTGCCACATGACATGCTATTAAATAAATTGAAATGGATGGGATTGGACAACAGACTTCAGAGTTGGATCAGTGACCTGCTGTCAGGTATCAGAAAGTTGTATATGGGAATGCAGTATATTGAAAGAGGAAGGTCACCAGTGGTGTGCCACAGGGATCAGTTTTGGGACCATTGTTGTTCAAGTTGTATATTAATGATATCAGGATGGATTTAACTAGTGATATGCAGCTTTTTACAAATGATGCAATGCAGAGTCAAGCAGATGTAATGGCCTTGCAAGATGACTTGAATTGATTGCATTAATGGCACGTAAGTGGTTTGAAATTTTGTAAGCAATGATGGGATGGGAAAACTTTAAAGGGGTAGAGGAGATGAGAGATCTGGTGGTGGTGGACAAGAACTGGAAATTCAGGGGCCACATTGCACAAGTTGTGAAGAAGTCACATTGGATAATGGCAATGATGCGGAGGACCCTGACATGCAGAAATAAAGAGGTAATGATGCCATTGTAGAAGGCCTTGATCAGGCCTCACATGGATTATTGTGCACAGATTTGGTCACCAGGTTTTCATGGTGACAAGGATATGTTAGAAAGGGTCCAAAGAAGATTTACGAAAGTGGTCAGTGGTCTTTAGAGTACAAGGACAGATTTAGAAAATGCAAGTTGCAGAGCCTCATGAATAGGAAGAAGAAGAAGGGGGGGGGTATATGATTGAGACATATAAGCTGCTCAGGGGTTGTTTTAAGATTGACATGAAAGAGATTTTTCATAGAATGAGAGAGGGAGATAGAACAAGAGACCATCACTGACAGCTGTATAAGGAGGGCATGAGCAGAGGAGTGATGAGAAGGTTCTTTGCATGGAGAATGGTTGGTGAGTGGAATGCTTGAGTGTGTTATGTGAACATAGACCCATTGAATCAGTTAAGGCACGGTTGGGTGAGCATTATGTGTACCTCCCTTGATGAGTCTCTGACTCAGTGGAGGTCAGATGTAATAAAGATTTGGTCACCAGGTTTTCATGGTGACAAGGATATATTAGAAAGGGTCCAAAGAAGATTTACAAAAGTGGTCAGTGGTCTTTGGAGTACAAGGACAGATTGAGAAAATGCAAGTTGCAGAGCCTCATGACCAGCTTATATGATTGAGACATATAAGCTGGTCAGGGGTTGTTTTAAGGTTGACATGAAAGAGATTTTTCATAGAATGAGAGAGGGAGATAGAACAAGAGACCATCGCTGAAAGCTGTATAAGGAGGGCATGAGCAGAGGAGTGATGAAAAGATTCTTGGCATGGAGAATGGTTGGTGAGTGAAATGCCTGAGTGTGTTATGTGAACATAGACCCATTGAATCAGTTAAGGCATGGTTGGGTGAGCATTGTGTGTACCTCCTTTGATGAGTCTCTGACTCAGTGGAGGTCAGATGTTAATAATAATAATGTCTTTTTATTTTTCTACAAAAAAAAAGCTTCTTTCATTCATTCTTAAGTAATGAAAATCTTTAATTAGTACTTCCTAATACAATGTGTGGGGGTTAGAAAGACTTAAAATTGCTTATGCAAAGGTACAGCAAGAAAGCTACCAAAGGTAATAAAAAATTCAAGAATTAATGGAAGGCTTGTGAAAGCTGAAATGGTTAAAAAGGATTTAGTGATAGGCAATAATTTCATAATTAGGGTTGTACTGGATGGGCGAGCAATGAAAGTTTGTTTCCCCCAGCATTGAAGATTTATGATATGAATAAAAATAATACAAAGTTTTGCACTGAATCAGTAAATTAGCAGAAATGAGTGGATAATGTGATTGTATTGGTTCGGAATGAATGATTTGAAAGGAGAAAAGTATGTGAAAGATTTGTTGAGTTGGTGAAAAAGAAGAGAGGAGCAAAAGGGTAAAGATGGTGAATATATTGGCATTGGGTGACAGGAGTAAGCTGAGAAGGAGCGCTTTGATTGCAAATGAGTCATTAAGTAGATTGTGTAGGAGAAATGATGTGCCTGAATGGTTTGCTTAGATGCTTGGTGAAATTGTGAATACAGATTGTTAGGAAAACTAGATATGTCCTGGTGGTTGCAAGAAAATCATGGATGCATACATTAAATTAAATGGCAGAAATGGAGAGTGTAATGACATATAGAGTGAGAGTGGTAGCTTGTTCTGGATGACCCCAGGAAATACAGAACCACTTCTGTCAAGAGAGAGAGAAAAAAAAAAGTGTGTGAGAGGTGACAATGTATCTAAGACCTTTGTGTAAAAAAGAGACCTATATGAAACTACAAGGCACATAATTATAATAAACTGAGAAGGTGGCTTGAACTAGTGCCTTCACGTGCAAAACTGCATGGTAGAAGAATTATTATTATCATTATCATTGTATGGGCACCTTCATGGAGACTCAAATTATCAGCACAATATCTGTTAACCCTCTCCTTGAAACCATTAACAGACAAAGCACTCACAACTGATTCAGGCAACCCATTTCATTCATTCACCACTCTCCAGGTGAAAAATATAGTTAATCTACTAATAGTTAGCAGTGTCCTTGATGTCATTGTTTAACTTGAGTCTCAACACATGTACGATTTTTAATAACTGGAAGGAGAGCAAGATAATTCCAGTTAAGGGTGGAGCTAGAAATGATGCAATAAATTATAGACATATCTCTGTTGTGATCATCAAGGTTTTGGATAGGCTGATTAGGAATATTATCAGTGGTAGATAGATAGATAATAATAATAATATTATTATCTCAAGACCCCATGGAGTTAAAGACTCACCTAGGAGGTCCTTTTGTCATACACACACAGCTCATCATACTGTGCCTAAAACACACTCAAATTCTCTGCAGACACCACACTCTCAAGCACGGCATTCCAATCATTCACAACTCTGCATGCATAAAACCTGCTTCTTACTCCTCTGCTCACATACTCCAGGTGTGAACAGTGGAGTGAAAAGCAGTTTCCAGGGATGACCTCTGGTTCTACCCTGATCTCCCACTGTTTTCTGTAGAACCTCTTCAACATTGATCCTATAACAACCGCTTACTAACTTGTAGGTCTCTATCACATCTCCCCTCTTCCTCCTATCCACTAGACTTTGTAAATTACATCTTCTGATCCTTTCCTCATAGTCGACATTCCAGAGGTCAGAAACTACCTTAGCTAGTTGCCTCTGGACCCTTTTCAACATCTCTTCGTCCTTTTGAAAACCAGGTGACCAAATCTGTGCACAATAGTCCATGTGTGGCCTAATCAAAGCCGTATACAATGGAACAAGAATCTCTCTACTTCTACAAATCAGTGTCCTCCACATCATCCCCAGAATTCTTTGTGTTGTCCTCACAATTTTGGCAGTCTGTCCCCTAAATTTCAAATCCTTATCTACTATCACACCAATATTTCTTATTTCCTCCACCTCCAACAATATATCCCCACCAAGCATCAATTCTACATTCCATCTTTGTTTCCCAAATTTTAAAACCTTACATTTTGTAACATTTAACTCACATTCACATGCCCATTCACTCAATTTACTCAAGTAAGGCCACAACATCTACAAACAACTGAATATCCCCATCCAAATCCTAACTCACTAAAAGTTTTTTTTTTTTTTTTTTGTGGGTTTTGAGTAAATGCAAGAGCAACTAACATTTCATTTTCAGGGGTAGTAATACTGACAGGCCAGCCAGTCTGATCAAATTTATCGTGTATTCTGTAAATTGTTAGCCTGCTTGGTAGGCTGTATCAAATTTTTCATCCCTTTTCTGTCAAACATTTTCAGCATTCTCTGTCTTCCAGTATTCTTTTTTTATTCACTTTTGTTCGTTGTTGGTTAAATTATCAGCCATAATTATCTGGAAAATATCATTATATTTAAGCCTTTGATAGATTACTGTATGATAAGTTGGACAAACTGCAGAAAATGGGAATGGATAGTATATTGATTAGATGGATTGGCTCTCTGAACAATACCAGGCAGATTGTGTATGATGAAGCGTTATCCAAAGATAGGAGGGTAACCAGTAGCATGCCTCAAGGTTTTGTAATTGAGCCCCTACTGCTATACTTATTTGTAAATGATATATCATGTGGATTGATTGTGGATCTTCAGTTGTTTGCTGATGATGCAAAGTTGGAGAGAATTATAAGTAACATTGCTGATGTTATTTCCTTCTGAAAGATTTGAATAAACTTCTCGCTTGGATAAAGAGTGGGGTTATTGTTTCAATATTAATAAGTGCAACATGTTACATTATGGAATGCAGAAATATAAAACTGTATACTTATTGCTGGCATGTACTGCAAGAAGTGAATGAGAATCAAGGTCTGGGAGTGATGGTTGACAGTAGACTGAAGCTTAGAAGACTTATTGCAATTGTTGTAAAGGCTGCACATTGTATTGTCACTATGATAAGAAGTATATACACTAACATGTAGGGATAAGGAAGTGATTGTACCACTGTATAAAGCACTGGTCAGAATACACTTGGACTACTGTGCTTAGATTTGATCACCTTATTTTCATTGTGATGTGAAAGCATTTGAGAGGGTGACTAAAACAATATCAGAGCTCTGTAATGCTGGCTATGGAGAGAGCTTGAAGAAATGTGGATTTGAAGACTTTGATGGATAGAAGGAAAAGAGGTGATATGATAGAGATGTTTAAGTTTGTGGGGAGATTTTATCGGATTAATCCAGAGGTGATTATAAAAAGAGTAGAAGGCAAGAGGGAAAGAACCAGAGGCCATCCATGGAAGTTTTGTCAGAGTGTAATAAAGAGCGGGTGTGGGGAGTAGATTTTTTTTATATGGGGGAATTATGAGTGAATGGAATGCATTACTGGAATATTATTATTATTACCCCAAGACCCCATGGAGTCAAAGACTCATCTAGGAGCTCCTTTTGTCATACACACAGCTTATCATACTGTGCCTTAAAAAAAACACTCAAATTCTCTGCAGACACCACACTCTCAGGCAAGGCATTCCAATCATTCACAATTCTGAATGCAAAAAATATGCTTCTCACTCCCTGCTCACACCCTCCAGGTGTGAACAGTGGAGTGAGAAACAGCTTCCAGGGATGACCTCTGGTTCTACCCTGATCTCCCACTGTTTTCTCTAGAACCTCTTCAACATTGATCCTATAACAGCCCCTTACTAACTTGTAGGTCTCTATCATATCTCCCCCCCTCTTCCTCCTACCCACTAGACTCTGTAAATTGCATCTTCTCAACCTTTCTTCATATTCGACATCTTCTCAACCTTTCTTCATATTTGACATTCCAGAGGTCAGAAACTACCTTAGGCAGTACCTCTGGGCCCTTTCCAAAAGACTCATCTAGAGCCCTTTTGAAAACCAAGTGACCAAATTTGGGCACAGTATTCCATGTGTTTCCTAATCAATGCCTTATACATATTGGAACAAGAATATCTCTTCTTCTACAAGTCAGTGTCCTCTGCATCATTCCCAGAAGTCTTTGTGTTGTCTTCACAATTTTGGCAATGTGTTCCCCTAAATTTCAGATCCTTATCCACTGTTACACCAAGATCTCTTATTTCCTCCACCTCCAACTATATATCCCACCAAGCATCAATTCTACATCCT
The DNA here is from genome assembly GCF_054136105.1 of Typopeltis vanoorti. Lineage (NCBI taxonomy): Eukaryota > Metazoa > Arthropoda > Arachnida > Uropygi > Thelyphonidae > Typopeltis > Typopeltis vanoorti. The sequence continues at coordinate 173,230,365 of NC_143550.1, forward strand.
ATCTTTGTTTCCCAAATTTTAAAACCTTACATTTTGCAACATTAACTCACATTCCCGTGCCCATTCACTCAATTTATTGAAGTCTTTTTGTAAGCCAACATCTTCTCTACTCTTCATAGTTCGCCCCAACTTTGCATCATCTGCAAACAACTGAATATCCCCATCCAAATCTTTCTCAATATCATTACCATACAAGTTAAACAGCAATGACCCTAAAACAGACTCCTGAGGAACGCCACTAGTGACTTTCCTCTTCCTGGATATTGCTCCCCCTCATACACAACTTGCTGTTACCTATCAGATAGCTAGTCTCCAATCCACTGCACTAGTCTAATATCCAACCCCATCCACTCTAGTTTGGCTATCAACTAATCATGCGGCAATCATTCTCTTATGTGAAGTTCTACATACCAAATTATAGATGCTGATCTCACTATGTCTCAAAGGAAAATAGTCTGAAAATTACTGAAAAAAAAGTGACTTCCTGGCCAAAAGAAATCATCAAAAAAATAAAACCAGTTCATGTTAAACCACCCCATATGTATGGATTACCAAAAATCCACAAACCTAATATCCCCCTATGCCCCATAGTTCATAGCATAGATTGTCCCACGTATAAACTGGCCCAACAGTTAGCCAAGTCGTCATATGCCCCCCCCCCTTTACTGGCAACTCCCCTACTTTTGTAAAAAATTCAGCCCATTTCAAAACACTAGTTGAAAATCACATCTTTAAATATTCAGACATAATGGTCAGGTTTGATGTTGCCTCTTTATTTACCAATGTATTAGTGATAGACACCTTGATTTGATCACGTCTAAATTTCCCTCTGATGTCTCTGAATTATTCAAATTTACTATATATGCGTGTTACTTTACATGGGGAGGAAAAAATCTACAAACAGATTAATGGTACTGCTGTGGGGTTCCCCCCCCTCTCACCCTCTTCAGCTAACTTTTACATGAAACACTTTGAAAACAAGGTACTTACCACAGCTACATACAAGCCACTAGTATGGTTATGCTGTGTAGATGATGTGTTTGCCATTTGGCCCCATGAACAAGACACTTTGGATGTATTTGTCACCTACCTAAACAGCCAACACCCCAAAATCCACTTCACAGTAGAAGAAGAAT